>NC_056731.1:874973446-874995054 GCF_019279795.1 Protopterus annectens | reverse complement strand
TTAATTCCGGGTACCCTGGGGGGGCACAGAATTCAAAGGGGTTTTCCCCTTTTTGCCTTGGCCCAACACCCCCAAAAAGGCAGCACCAGAACCTGTGGGAGGAAGGCAGGAAACACAGATTACAATGTCTACACAATGTTACCAGTGATGCACACATGCACACATGCACACATGCACATGGACACATGCACACATGCACACATGCACACATGGACACATGCACACATGCACACATGCACACGTGGACACATGCACACATGCACACATGCATGCGCGCACATGCACACATGCGTGGACACATGCACACATGCACATGTGGACACATGCACACACACATGCACACATGCACGGACACATGCACATGCACATGGACACATGCACACATGCACATGCACACATGCACACATGGACACATGCACACATGCACATGCACACATGCACACCCCACAGTATACACACAGAGCACTACTGAGTTACACTATTACTAGCACTATCAGGACTATTATAGGTATTGTTAAACACACTCACCAGCATGGATGGGCTGCCTTGGTATAACACGAGGGACCTGCAGAAATGAGGGATTAATGTCAGTGGGCACAACTGTGCCATTGATACTGCATGATACAGTTCAGTAGTACACCAGTTGCCTTTCACATGTCAGCTGCTGATATTGGCAATATCACACCTGCACAATTACATACTATGTTGACAGCTACATACCAAGGACACACCTTACACATGCATAAACTAACAGTGTACAGAACAGTCAAGTGTACATATGGCATATTACCTGCACGCTCCATGTCGTGTTGCTGTGTGGATCCAGCCTCTATCATAATGCAGGTGTGTTGCTGTTGATGTTCCTGGGCTGGAGCCACAACACTTAGGAGTAGCCCCTCCAGTCTGGTGAGGGGGGGATGTGTGGCCACCCCACCTCCTGTGGCGACCTGTTGCCTGTGGATATCCAATGCACGCTGACGGACATTTCTGATTAAATCACTGCAGTGATGTCGTACCTGCTCATATGTCCTATTATGCGTGCCAATGTCATTTACCCTACGGACAAGGTCTTGCTACAGTGCAGCTCTCTCCTGCTGATTCTGGCTGGTGCGGGAAAACAGTATATCATAATCCCGCACCAGGCTCTGGTGTATCTCTTCATCTTCTGCAGCAGAGTAGGCAGGATTTCGCTGACGCGCCATGTCCCTGAAAGAGAACACAAACAGGATATCAGCAAACTATGTCAGCAAAATATGGCACACATACTATACATGATACTCAACTGTAGTGATATACTACTACTCCCATATGTAGCACGTGTGTGTCTCTTGGTGGATACACATGTACATGGCCAGATATCAGTGCTCAGCCAACACCTGTGCAACAATACCTGCCACATTCCATACAACAGAGTACCAAGCCCCATCGGTCAGCACACTGAGACAGGTGCAATGCACCACCTCACTCTGGGGGTTCATAACACGGTACTGTATGTGGAACATCATCCACTAGTGTGATCTGGACACAAAATAATTGGCCTGGATATACATATCCCACCACCACCACCAGCACAGTAGACTACTTTGATATATATGTGAATAGACAGATTTTCACTTGTTAGGACTGAGATGGTATCCATGCAGCCCACTGGGCCAGTGGAAGCCACAACCCACAATGCTGACCCCTTTGCAAATGCTTCCCATGGACATCCCAAAGAATGCATGGAACATGCACACACAATTCTAACCCAGACCCTATGCACAAAGGTTAAGCATCCTGTCTGGTGGACCCCAGCCAAAGACAAATTGTATAATGATAGAAGGAGGCTACTGCAGGACAGAGCAGATTCACATCTGTGGTCGGCAATAGTAATAAGCTAAGTTCTCTCATAACAACATCCAAGGCCAACTCTGAGATGGAAATGGCCACGGACACTATAGATAACCACAAGGCCTTCTTCAGTTGTGTTAGACACATGGACCAAAAGCCTCAGATATGCTCTGAGTTAGTACACACCTACACAAAATTCACTGAACCTACAGATATTGGCAACATTCTGGCAGACAGGTTCAGTGCATATATCCCCCCCCTCTCTCCCCCAAACATAGGAATACTTATCACAGCTGAATGTAACCTCCCTATCATCTCAGATGTCCAGGTGAGGGCCGCCCTCAGCAAAGCAGAACACACAGCATCAATGTGACCTGATGGTATCCCTGGATGTGTGCTTCGTGAACTCCAAGAGGTGATACAACCGCATATGAGACTGATATTTAACCTTGGCCTTACTATGGGATATGTACCTGAACACTGGCATACAGCAACAGTGGTCCCACTCCACAAAGGAGGCACCTCTACTGACCCTGGGAACTACCACCCCATGAGCTTAACCAGCCTGGTCTGCAAAGCTATGGAAAGATTCATTATGGGACTCATATACAGCAATATTGGGTACCTGCAGACACTTGATCCCACCCAGTTTGCCTTTGTGAAGGGCTGATCCTGCCTTTTGAACCTGGTTGACCTTTTCAAAACAGTCACTACAGCCATTGATGAGGGCAAAGCAGTCCATACAGCCTACCTGGACTTGCCTAAGGCCTTCAACACAGTACTCCACTCAGGCATCATAGACAAGATCAGCTTAAACGTTAATACATATGTCACATGATGGGTTGCAAACTGGTTGAACAACAGAATCCATAAAGTCAAACCTGCGGGAGCCATGTCAGACTCAAAGCCAGTCACATGTGGTATCCCACAGGGCTCTGTCCTAGGACCCCTCTTATTTGACATTTACTTCTCAGATGTGAAAGCAAACATGGGCAGGTTGTGGATGACAAAGTTCCCAGATGACTGCGAAGTGAGCGCCATAGTCGTTACACCAGCTGACACATACATCCTACAGACAAGCCTCACTGACACAGACAACTGGTGCCAGAATCATGGCCTAACACTGAATGACATGTAATGTATAGTCATCCCATTTGGGTAAAACTACGTGCACACAACTTATCACATAGACATACATATAGATGCAGACCAATAACACATATGGAGGGTTCACGGTATGTAGACTATTAACTTGTTACTTTACATTACCTGTGTTTGTCAAAGCTGGTTGCATTACCATTAGTATAGCTTCCTGCTGCTGCTAGCCCAGCTTGATACTGACACTGATGACAGCTTCAACTTAGTTTGTCTTACGTGTGGTTTTTGTTTGTGTTTTTATTTTATTTTTTTCTTTTTTTCTCTCTCTCTCTCTCTGCCTCCAGATGGTGCAATGAAAGTATTGTATGTGTGGAGTGGGAGTACAGGATGCTTTTGTAGGTATCTTCATATGTCCATGTGATGGCCTCTGCACCAATTGTAAGCCAGCATTTGCTAATTGCATGCAGCCAGTTGTGTACTGATTGCAGTTTTCACTGTGATTTCAGGACAGTGCTATAAAAGGGTATGTGAGATAGGCATTGCCCTTTCAGATTGTAAGGGCAGGGACCATGCTGGTATGCTGTGGACACTGTTCTGTGAGTGTAAAGGTTAGTATCTCTCTCATAATTCAGGCTGTGTTGTAGATTCACATTTCTCCATTCATCTCTCCTGTTTCCTGTACTAAGTGTGTATGTACACTGACACCTACAACTATATATATATATATATATATATATATATATATATATATATATATATATATATATATATATATATATATATATATATATTTATATATGTATAATAACTGACATTATTACCTACTAGCTACCAACTAGCATGGCTGTTTCTGTTCACACACTACTATTATAGAAATCCACTAGATTTGACAGTAAATATACATGACATGCTTTGTGTACTACACATCCTATATTCCCTTTACATTCATTCCTACTATTACATGATATATTTATTGTAGCACAATGTTCTTATATAACAGTCATGGCTTAGTGGTAAGTCATGCAGACTACTGTTTCTAAGGTCCTGGGTTCGGGACTGACAGTGGGATTTTATTTTGCTTTTGAACTGACTACAGGACCTGTCAATCAGAGTGACTAAGGCACTTTTAAGCAGTTGTAACTGGGTTAGCGCTGGTTTGCGCGGAGCTCCCGCATGTGCACTGGCGTTCAGCTCCGCGCACACCTGCTTACAACCGCTTAACAGTGCTTACTCTGGTGCACACCCACGCTATTTTCTTTGAAAGAAATGAAAATGGGGAGACAGGAAAGTGGTGAAAAAGGGGTCACAAAGAGGGTAAGACAGTAGGGAAACAAGCTTGGGTTTTGCAGGAGGGATGTAGGTAAGGCACATAGCTGCCCATTTCTTCATCAGCAACAGCTGTGCATATGTTTGTAATTTGGTGTGACATTTGAAACCTTCCACCCCTGAGAGAGGTGTCAGGACAACAATAATACTTGTTGTACAGCCAATTGTAATTGATAGTTTCCATGTCCAGCAGACATGTGTGCAGAATGGGCAGCTATGTATGGGGCATAATTTTTTGTGGGTACAGAGTACCCCTTTTTTTTTTTTTTTTTTTTTCAGGTGAGAGTGGTATGTCAGGTAAAGGAAGTCAGTATAGCTGGGGAGGTAGGTTGGGTAGGTCAACAGACAAGACAAACAAGATGCATACAGGGCTGTGTATGACACGTGTGGGGGTTACACAATTGACGGGACGGATGTTTGGATATCCAGAGCCCATGAGCCCACAGATGGCAACAGTGGAACTGATATCCCCACCCATGGGCAGTTGCCACTGTTCCTTCACTGCCCAGGACAGGGCTGTGCTGGGGGCTGTGTAGGCAGGGCAACAGGCATGCCTGTAAGTTGTGCCACCTGTGCCTCAAGCTGGCGTAGGGGCCCAAGAACAGATTCCTGGATCTCCCTACACACCACAGTCCGGATGCTATGGAGGGTGAGTGGTGGTTCTCCTCTGGCCACACTTGCAGAGGAGGGATGAGCCCCATCCCCTGCAGCGCTTCCACCCGCAGGTGGCACAGGGCCACCGGAGGAGGGTCCAGCCTGAGCACTAGTGCCAGGTGCACTCGCCAGCTGAGGTGGGAGAGGTGGGTCCGCTGGAACCCGCCTTCCCTGTCATCCTATGTTTTGCATTATGTCATGACAGTTTGGGTTAGTAACATACAATACCATTCACAATTAGTTGTAACAGCATGCATTAGTATTCCCATTAACCAAACACCCAGATATTCACACCATTGAACAGCGAGCATAACACATGCATAATTTGAACAGCAATACACAGTCCAACAACATGCAGGGTTGATTGATGGCAACAGGCCATCAGGTTTGGATGTATGAACAGGGCAGATGCATCAACGTACATGCAAATATGTATGACCCAACAGGACAAATGTCCAGTGGTGTTAATTGTGATTGCACATACCAATTTCACGTGGAATGGATTATATGTGGTTATAGGGTAGGGTGAAGAAAATATAATTAACACCTTTAAATACCAATACATATGCTGTACATTTCTAATAGCTGCAGATATATACACACTACTGTTCTACCTACAGTTTCCTATGTGATAACTACTTCAAGTTGGTGATAGGACTGTTACTGCTACATCAATATACATTTTATTGTTATTCATACACATTCATATCTGGCTTTGTTCAGCTACATCATCCTGCTACATTTGCTTTATATAGCTATAGACAACTGTGGATGTTTGGTATTTCAGACAATCATACTATCTGCATATTGCAGACTGAGAGCAACATATCCAGATTTTGGGATACACATTCCAGCTGCAGCAACATTTTAAACACATTTCAGCAGTTTGGTTCTGCTTGTCACATTCATTTCATTCTGTACTGACTGCAGTATACTTTATTCAGGGGTTATTACTACTTTATTGGTGGATTCATAACTCTTTCTCACACTCTCTCACATGTTTTAATTTTACAATTCAGGATGGTACTTACTTCTAGGCTTTATTGACATGTTTTACCTGTAGTTATTACAATCCTTTCCAACAGTCTCACTTCTGTCATGTTTCAGTATTTCAACAGGGATATATTTCACACATGTGATTTGCTCATCTTCTGCAGCTGTACTTTTCAGCCTGCTGCAGGTTGTGTTCTATTATATTACAGGTGGGGCATCTTTATTTCAGACTTTATTTCAGACATTTTCATTTTTCTGTTTGGATTACAGACTGCAACACACTTTTGTAATCAAGCAATACTTGCAAACACTCTTACACTGTTACTTGCACATTTTATTACTTAGTGACTACACTGCACTCTTTTGCTAACTGTCATACTTTTATATTTCTTTACAGTTACTGGGAGAGGATTACTGACCTGCCTGGTGGCACAACCGCACCAGCCTATTGCCATAGGCTCTGCGGTTCGCAGAACGGACACCTGCAGCTGTAATATAAATAAAGTAATATTGGAATACACATCTCCATAATATCAGCTAGTTTAATTTCTTACATACATAATTAAATGTAACTTACTCAGTAGTGGGGCGTTGGGCATTTGCCGGGCCTCCTGGATCCAAAGGTTCAGTTGGTCCTGCTTACATCTCTTCAGGTCCGCATGGTGGTGACGGACCTGCTCACCTGTCCTTGGAATCCCTGTGGCACTGGTGAGATCATGAGCCAACTGGTCCCATGCCTCAGCCCTATATGCTCCCCACAGGACCTGGCCCTGCATGAGTTGGGCCTCATGATTGTGGACAAGGAGCCAGACCATATCTGGACTCCTCAATGCCCCACCTCTGTGCTTGAAAGCAACTACCCTCACCTACTCCTGACATTCTGGCTGCAAGTTAGTTCTACAATTGGTTATGCTGTGTATTCCCACCTATGGGGCTTATATATGCCGTTTTTCCCGCACTTATCTGTGATTGGCCATTTTGGAATTGTATCAGCTTCACAAAACCTGCTTTGTCATGCTCCACTTTCTATTCATTCCTATATATTTGCTATTACTGCATTTCTAAGTATAGCTGTCATGGCTTAGTGGTTCAGTACCTTGACTATGGTGCATGGTATTCTGGGTTTGAGCCTGGCCACTGCTTTTTATATTTTATGACTGTCTAGACAGGCTAGGGGGTGTGTCTGTGTAAAGGCAGTTTTGTTACAGCTTGCTCAACGTTGCCCATCGGTTAGCTTGTTGGCGCGGTGCGCAGCTCTGCGCAAATGGGTTACGCTGGTTTACGCTTCATTTGGCTGTCAGCACGCATATTACGCTCAGCTCAGCTAGGGGCACACAGTTTCAGCGTGTTAAAACACGGCTCCCCTACGGGCACTTATTTTGCACCTGTTGAACCATTGCTCACCTACGGGCACTCATTTTGCACCTGTTAAACCACTGCTCACCTACGGGCAGATGCACTCAACTTATTACACTATAGCTCAGCTATGGGCACATCTGGCATTTGTTATTATTTTGTTATCTCACATTTCTTCACAATAACTGGCCTATTTAATTACATTTTACATAAAATATAATTTTATATGTGTACATATGTGTCAGGGACTTGTTTTGTGCTTATTTCACTAAAAATAAATATTGATGTTGTGGGGGCTCGAACCATGACTGCCTGCTCTTTAGCCGACGTCTCTACCACTACGCTATTGCTTTTTGGCTTACTTTGCATAGTTAGTTCTTATATGCTTTTCCACTTACTGCTAACTGTGGCTGAGCTACGGGCACGCCCATGCAAACTAGCGCACTCACGGGCAAACATCTTTACAGTTTAAAAAAAATATAAAACATGTTCATTTATATGATTTTATGTTCATAGTCTGTGGGGGCATGTGTTGTGTTGTGTTTATTCACATTTCCATGTACTCTGTCGTGGGGGTTTACTTTGGGCACTTTTACTCTTCTGGGGGCATGTCCGCTTGCAGGGCTCGGCCTACGGACACGCCCCCTACTGTCTTCCATGGACCGTGTTAGCCTTAGGTGTGATTCAGCATGCCCTCATGCATATGCATGACATGCTGATGTCACACCGTTTAACTGCAGCCTCCGTGTAAGCCTTGTATCTCTTACACGGAGGCTTTGTGAATCCTGCCCACTGTCTTTCGAAGCCAGCACACCACTTCTTCTTCTTCTTTTTTTTTTTGTTACTTCAGTGCTTGCTTCTTTAACCATTAGTACATGCAATAGACAAATCTCCATGCACTACAGAGAATTATGATTATGTGTTCTCAACATGGATGCCAAGATTCACTTCTCGAGCTTTCATGGCATACATATCTTGAATACATAATACAGATGATTATGAGCAGGTTACTAATCATAACTGGCTTATTATGTGTTCTCGACATGGATGCCATTAAATTCACTATGACAGTGAAGCTCAAGAGGTGAATTTTTTTCATCAGTATTGAGAACACCTAATAGAGCCTTATCATTGGAGACCTGATCATAATTCTTTGTAGTGCATGGAGCTTTTTCAGCTCCTTGTACTATTAGTTATATACAAAAAATAATCACAAAGTATTTTGCTGGCATTCAAAGCTGTAAAGCACTTAGTGGATGCTATCAGTAAGACAGTGAGATTCTGTATTTTAGAAAAAGTCAGGGGCACTTTACTGGCAAAAACAGCAGGCAGAAAAAAATCTGTGTTTTATTCTGCCACTGTCATTTGCTGGTCAGTACTGACAGGTTTAACTACCTAGCATGATACCTGATCTTAACAAGTGAGGCAGGGTGTGCTTAACAATTGTTAAGATCAGGTATCACACCACAGAAGTACTTAACTGATTTGGCTTTTTTTGGATATCAGAGTGTAATCAGAGTGTAATCACTGTGCTCCATGCACAAGTAAGTTACGATTAGTGATGTGATCATAATACTCTATAAAATACTCACAGCCCAGAATAACAGTTTCTCTATTGTTTCACAAATAACTTAGATGTGCAGTGTTAGATTAGTTTTTTTCAGCCAGACTTGAGCTTTCACATGACAGCAAGAAATTCCTTTCTGATGGCTTAACGGAGAAATTTACAGAAATATAAAATATTTATATTTATTTATATAATTAGCAATATAGATAAAATTAAATACTTCTCAATATGTACACCTCACAGTGCAAATATGAGTGACAGTTTTCTCCACTAGCTCAAGGGTTTCACGTGATTATTTTGGGTCCCCTTCAGATAGTCGAACTTTTAAAAGTTCAATTTTCATATGGCCGAGACCATATGATCAAACTTTTAAAAGTTCAAACGGTCTGAATGGGGATCTCAATAGAACGCAAAACGAGAAGATTTCCCTTTACTGCACTGTAGTGCGATCTCAGAGTTGGTATATTTAAATAGTGATGGTGTGGGGGGTGCAAGGGGGCTTGCTGCCCTGCTAGCAGTGTTTATTTTTTTTTTTGTTGTTGTTTATTTTTTTTTTTCACATTTGTGAACATTCAAATGTTCGATCATATGGTCTCGGCCATATGAAAATCGAACATTTGGATGGTTGATTATGTGAAGTAGACCCGATTATTTTATGCATCAGTTTTTAAGCCATGTGTTTTTGGAATTATCAATGTACATGTGGAAATATTCCCTATTTTTATAATTCCTAGTGAAAAATTCACAATATGTCCATTATACAGGGAGAGAGAAAGTGTATGTTTCTGTCTCGCATTATGACATTTCACACAAGATACTAAAATGACATTTAGCCTTCTCAGTAATGAAAATATAAATGTAAATATGAAAATATGAATGCCAAGTAAAAACAGTGGCAACTATCTCCAATGTAATATCCTAGATTAGCAATCTTTCTGTTATATTGTTATTTGTAGCTTTCCCTTCCTTATGCTACCTTTTATTAATTGGTAAATCACTAAGTTAATGAAGCCAAGAAAATGTTCAGGACATGGTAAGAAGCTATGGACATTAAAGTGCTATAGATGGATGAATTAAAATATGTGGTTTGTCTTACAAAAATGTATATAAGTACTACACTGCCAAATGTTTTTTTTTTTTTTGCAATTAGTTTAAAGCACAAACACATACACACACACACACACACACACACACACACACACACACACACACACACACACACACACACACACAGATCTGCATGCAGATAAACATATTCCTTTTCAAAGAATACAAGATTGGCATTGCAGATTGATCCACAAACTTTGATAAGCTAATACCTTTAGTCAAACATATATTAACTAATGACATATTCAAAACTGAATCGTCATCCTCTTAAGTTGAAAACTGCAGTAAGAAATGTGCAATCTTCTGTGAAACAAAAAGCAGCAGGTATAGTGATAATTTTTTTACATGTAAGAGGGTGAAGATGCATTTCTAATATCTGATGCACTTATACTGAAAATAATCCTACTATTGAAAATGTGAAGACTGAAATGCTTGCTACAAATAAAGTTGTATCTATGAAGTATCTGAAATAAATGAATCAGTAGTTATTGTGTTACAACTAAGCAGATGAAGTGTACTGTGTTTTTAGATAGAAAGAAGTTCATGTTATACTAAATGCTGGAAGCATAATTATTCTTATCAAGGGCCCCTGTTGTGGTAGATAAGCAGCAGCTAAAAAGTAATATAATATGCTCTCATGGTGATGGAAAAGTACATTCCCCTCAAGGCTGTCATTCATTTAGTGAAAATGCAAATGGGCGAAATATAAATGAGTGACAAATAGCAAAAATACAAATGTGCGGCTGTATACTTGTGAGAATCATTTTTGCTTAATTCAAGCTTTACACGGTATAGGTATGTAGGAGTATGCAGAAAAAGGAATGTTTGACAGTAAAGGTAGTGTTTTTATAAATGTTTAAGCCTGCAGCCTGCATTATATAGCAAAAAGTGTGTATGTGCGAGTGTTCTTGTGGTTAGGGTTAGATAAGGGGGTAGACTTAGTATTGTTTCTGGTTGGTGCTGTGGGTACTCTGTGTACTTTTGTCCTGATTAGTAGCACTGTTTGGGGAAAGTTTTTTGTAACATACTGTATAAGGTTAGGGGCAGGAGTAGGGGAAGGGATAGGGTTAGAGTTATCACTCATAAGTAATGCTGTACAGGGGGTTAAGCCTTACCTAGAAAAATGATTGCTTAATTCTAATAAGGTACGGGCATACATGATTGGATAGAGCACGGTCATTTTAGATGTTCAGTGAGAAATGTGAATGTGATTGGTCAGATAAATTTATATTATATGTTTTTTTGGGAACATTGCAGTGTGTATGTTTATATGATGCCAAAGGATTGTTATCATGGTTAATAATATTAAGTTAAAAGTGTGCAATGTTCAATATGGCAAGTGTGAGAATGTACTCTTTGCAGTACAGTGCCCATGTGGGTTATGTTAATTTGGTGAAACAGAGAGGGCTTTTGCAAACAGATTAAAAGAACATTGTAGAAAATTTAAAAAAGAAAATAAGTAGCATCTCTTGGTGGAACATTTCTTGACTATCACAATGGGGAATACAAGGTCTAAATGCTGGCATTGTATATTATTAAAAAACACATAATGTACAGTGAATGGTGTAAAATCAAAATTTAGAAGAAAGAAAATGTGTTTTATATTATAATGTAATACAAATACCACAAGGCTGTACTGTATTACATTGTACTACAATATAATACAATACACTCTTATGGTCTCAACAAAGGCTTTAATTGGAATGCTGTGGTTGATTAATATAGCAGAGCCACTGAGTAATTATTTAACTGGGGGAATATTTTTAGCTTTATATTTGGATATAATTATATTTTTTTGTTTGTTTTGTTTTAGATATTACTTTCTGTGGTGTAAGTAATGTACAGGCACAAGAAGGTTGTTGTACCCCCTCTCCCTAGGGATGATAATACACTGAGAAAGTTGTGCAGTTCGGTTCCATTATTCCCTGCTTGGCTATACTTATTGAGCCTAGCTCCATTCATAAGATATCAGTGATATCATCTGAGTAATAGCTCAATCATAATGCCATTCATAAGATATCAGTGATATCATCTGAGTAATAACTCAATCATAACGCCATTCATAAGATATCAGTGATATCATCTGAGTAATAACTCAATCATAACGCCATTCATAAGATATCAGTGATATCATCTGAGTAATAACTTAATCATAACACCATTCATAAAATATCAGTGATATCATCTGAGTAATAACTCAGTCATAACTCCATTCATAAGATATCAGTGATATCATCTGAGTAATAACTCAATCATTTTGTCCACTGGAATGATTTGTGATGATTGCTGCAGCTCATATTTGTAGACATTTGTTATTTAGTTAGTCTGTGAATCCTTTATACAACAATTGCTTTCTGTTTCCTAGTGCTATCTCTTCTGCACTTTTATGATTTTAAATAATGTTAAAAAGCCAAGAAAGAGAAAACAGTATGTCATTATAGAAGTGTAATGCATCCACCCCCTTGCTATCAAAGTAATATTTTGGCAGTATAAGAATATATATTTGTAAAATGCTAACTGTAAAAATAGAATGGGACTCTGCTAGTGACTGGCCTCTTTGTGGATGTATAGTCCCCTATGCTAACTTCTTGTGTCCTATCAGTGAGCCAGCTGGCTATCCATTAGGTGACATATGGGTTTATGCCTATTTTTTTAAGTTTATTTACAAAGCCCAAGTAAGGTGTTGTGTCATACACTTGGGCAGTTTGCACTATTTTGGCCTCATCCATTGCTTTAGTGACCTTCTTAAAGAGGTCCACCGTGTTAACTACTCGTGACCTGCCTTTGTCAAAACCAAACTGGGTAGGGTCAAGTGGCTATAGGTTTAAAATACCATTGTTTATCAGAATCATTATAATTCTTTCTATATGAGACTGGTCAGACTTATAGGCTTGTAGTTCCCTGGGTTCAAGGAAAACCACCCTTTGAGCACAGGGATAACCATTGCAGTCCTCCATTTATTTGGCATAAAGCCAGTCTGCAGGCTATCGTTAAATAGGAATTCTAGCAGGACAGCTAGGTCATGTTTCATGTTATTTAGGAGGCATACTGGGATACTATCAAGGCCCACTGAAGCATGTTTCTTGGCTTTAGAGAGTGCAGTGAGGACCTGCTCCCTAGTGATAGAAGGTGGAAAAGTGGTGGGAGGTATTTCTTGGGGGCTGACTGGTGGTGATGGGGGGAGCTAAATTTATTGGCCATCAGATTTGCTATATTGTTGCTCCCTGCATGTGGCTGCATTTGACATTACTTCTGCACATTTTTGAAGGTTGCCTTTCATTATCCATTTTGTCTGCATTCAGATTTCTGATATTCTGATATCTGTATCCCCAATATATAAAACACACACACACACACACACACACACACACACACACACACACACACACACACACACACACACACACACACACACACACACACACACACACACACATACACATGCATTCTATCACTATGTTTCCCTTAAAGTCTTTTGCACCACTACCTTGTTTCCTGTTGCATATGACAGGTTCTTTTCCAGTCATCTTGTCTTCAAATTAATGTATTCTCTTGGTATTTCATATTTTACACATTTGTAGTATTTTGTCAAGATTTTCCATCCTTGTGCATTTCATTTTTGAAAATGTAATGATTCAGTGCTCTATTTTTGCCTATGAGACCTTTAAAGGTTATCAGGACTGGGATTTAGAAGGGTTATCTCCCACTGGTGGTAGCCTTTACCAATTGTTAGACAACTTTACCCTAGTGCTGCCTTGAAGAGGAGCAGAACCATGGTGGGCTGTCTCTCTTGTCATAAACAAATGCTAATGAGACATTCCATTGGAGCAGCTTATAGCAATTACCCATGTGCTTTTCTCCTGAAATGCTTGCATTAAGTGCTTTACACAGCTGGGTGACTCATAGAACCACTCGGCTGCATAAATTCTTAGTGTTAACCATGGTGATTAGCTCAGCAAAAAGCTCTTGTCTACCCATTACTTTCAAAGGAGAAGACTGCATTAGAAATAAGTGCCAGGAAGTCTAGCAAATAGGTAGTGTTGGGGTGTGTATATATGTTTATGTGTGTGGCTGTGTATGTGAGAGTTTATATATATAGGGGATAGAATAAATGAAGCAGGTGCCTATGCAAACATGATGCATCAACTGCCAGTGGTGATTATTGCAAGAGCAGCTGAAAAGGGCTTGCTAGCACTTGTGGTAATTACCACATGATTCAGAGACATGCAGATTAATTGATTATGAGGTGTTTCCTCAATGCAACTAATCTAATTCTGAATCTCTGGTTTCCACAGTTGTGCTAACAGGCCCTTTTCACCACAGCCTTTATGGCTGGGAATGTTTCAGAATCTGGTCTCAAATCTTGTACTCCTCAGTGTAAATTATAAATGGACTTAGTTTCACCTCAACAGAACTTTACTGTATGTCCTTGAGGAAATAATATTACATCCAGTTCTTCAGTATAAAAGCAAGACAATATTTTTGCTGAGGACAAAATATTGGGATCCACCCAGGTTTCATCTTTTAAACTGGCAGCCTAGTAAATATTTTTATGATCTCAACACAGAGATACAATAAAACTGAGTTTGTGACACCCAAGCCAACATGTACTATTTGTATTAAAGCAATCATAAAGGTATTATCTGATTCTGTAGTTTTAAAAATGAAAACATTTATGTCATAAATGCAGTAATGCTTTTTAAGGTAACTGTCATATTCTGGATCTCTGCCTTCATTTCTGCAATTGTGTACAGCGGGAAGAGATACTGAAATAAAATAATCATGCTATAAAACATCTTAAAAACAAAATCTGCTTCTGTGCTCTTCCATTGTATGACTGCTGTTCTGCTGTTTAACTTTGATAGGAAATTGACATCTGTTTATATTTAAGACTTTCTGCAGCCAGAGTCTATCTCCCCCTTATACACACATGCACTAACACACGCACACACATACACAGCAATGTAAATACACTTTTGTGGAACAAATATCTCTTAAACCATTTTCCATCTTTACTGTTTAAAAGGGTCTTAAGGAATTGTAAAATTTCAGAAGGGGTTTAAGGTTTGCTGGAGTTCAATGTCTGATTCTGGCTCTAGCTGTGTATATGCATATGGGATTAATCTCAGATGCACTTAGCTGGAGTAAGAGACATCGATTTATGAGAGGTGGGATTTAAATCAGAATCTTTGTGAAAGCTTTATCCTTGAAGGCTGTTATTCAGTGGTTTTCTCAGTCTTGCTTCCTTCAAATACCTATCATCACTTTTATTACTATAAACTTTGGGCATGCTCACTACATGTCCATTTGTTCACTGTGTTAAAATGATGTTTTTGCCACATTAGTTTATTAAAACATGCTGATGTGCAAACATATTTACCTATGGGTGGACAAAGATTGAATCCCTGAGCATCATTTACTCGAAATTCAAACCACCAATGGTGGAAGTGATATCCTTTTTTGGAGAACTTCCTCCTTCTTGGAGTTGGTGTGACTATGGAATTGGTATATATAAGCTGGAGAGGGGCTGCTCCCTGAAAAAAACACTTTAAAAAGGTTTTTTTAGTCTTTTTTTTCCGGAAATGTGCTTCGTCGATTCTGATCCTAGGCGGGTTTATCTTTGTCCACTCAGTGTAAGTGTACAAATGCAGGCTATTGTATTAGTCAAATGTCACCTTAATGTAATAGTATTATGTGCATCTTATGTATTGAGATATTCAGTTGTGTATACCTACTTGCATAGCCATTTTGTATATATTTTAATTATAATAGACCGAGACTATGAATGTCAAAGTGTGCACAAAACTGAGGAATGCCAGAATAGACAGGAAAATTATCATGACTCACACAGATGAATGAATGCGCCAAATCATACTCATAACAGGAAACGTTTCACTAATACTAGCAATGCAGATTCTGACAATAATGACAGAGCTGGAGGAGGAAGACTGAAAGAGAAGGGGCCATGACTTTATTTGTTTTACAAAGTCAGTCAAGCTTGTTTTGTTTGACTTTTTATTAAGCTATATTTTCAGTTAAAAATCATTAATAATCAGATGTTTTATTTGTATAAATTGTTACTAAACTACATTTTTGATAATGGATTAACTGCTTTGTATGAACTTGTTATCTTGCAATTTAGATTTGTTGGTGTATAGCTGTTCAGTTCTGATTTACATTTTAGTGCCTTTCAGACTTGTTGACTGCCCATCAGTTTGTATTTTTAGACTTTCCTAATCTTGTTGCTGATTTATAATCGATGTGCCAAACTTCCTCACTCTAGTGCAATCTCAGAGTTGGTATATTTAATGTGCATGGGGGTGTGTGAGGTGCAGGGGGGTGTAGCCCCCCTGCAAAATAGTAGAATTAACATACTGCTGATTGTATAGTGTAACGATATGTTAATGTGCAAAGCAGGAGGTGACTGATGTCACCTCCTGTTATGTCGAATACTTTGAACTATGGATGTTGATGTATTCATGTTCGCCTTGTTTGCTGTTTCAAAATTCCGAATTCAAAATTTCAAGTCAACATTCTGAATGGTTGACTGAAGCAGATTCAGAATTTCAATAGTAAACCAACTTATAAAACATCCAAAAACATGCAGAAAAAAACTTAGGCAAACACCTGCACTGCAACACAACAGTATACATATTTAAGAACACCATCACATTAACTCAGACCCATTCACCCACATTTAAAACAAGTTGAAGAGGATGGGGTTTCAGCCAGAGGAGTAACTATGACTGGCAGATGACAGTGAAATTAGTACAGAGACATATGCATGTGTAATGCAAAAAGAGAAGTATAAGGGATGTTCGGGAGGGCATCCAAAAAAAAACATCTGCAGCTGTCAAGATGGTGGCACAACAGAAAGTCCTGATCTCCTCTTTACTTACACTAAAAATGTCCTCATTCTAAACAGAGACAGAAACAGGGTGCAGGTCTAACAAGTCAGGCAGGTGCCAGGGGGGGTGCAACTGATGACTGATGAATTCTGGGGCACGACTGATGGCAGACCACCATAGAGGGACCCCCACAAAAAATAAATAAATACAAATCACACACAGCACACACAAAAAGCCATGGACATTTCTCCTAAACAAACACTGATCATGCCATCATAGGCTCATTGATTAATACAAGGCAACTGATCCAGTGTAGCATTTGTAGTCCAACCACAGATCCCAAATAACAGCACCCATTTACATGAATAATTAATACCTAGTCTTAGACCCTTTCAGTGAGGGATTGAGGGGCCAGACCTAATGTGTATTTACAACTGTCCCTCCAATCACCATGGTTACACTCAAAGAGTGTCAGGGAGCTACTTTGCTTTATATACAGGATGACTCAATTCTATAAAAAAGGGATTCTCTTGAGATATATTTATATCTCACTAGCAGAGCCTACTTATGCTTTGGTGGAAGTTCAGATCCATGAGTAGATGTTAAGGATGCTGTATTTTGTGACTCTGCAAGAGGATGCATAGGGTTGGATCCTTTGAAGCTCTATAGGCTACAAAGAAGTCCCACCTCAAGAAACATTATGAAACTGAAGAGAGAGAGTGAGAGAGTATTTTAAGGCAGTAAGGGTAGCTCAAGGAAAATATACCTTTGTTTGTCTTAGTAAAGAAATGCCTGATCTCTCAAGCTGGATGATATATTAAGACAGCAACATACCAAAGGAACCATTATACTCTCTTACAGGCTTGATGAGGGAGGAGTATAGAGGGAGAATAACTTCCTAATACCTAGAACATATACCTTGAATGGTTAGTCTGGATAGAAAAAAAAGATTTTTCTGACTATAGTGGCCATCCGGTAATCAAATGATAGTTCATTGACAAGGAATGTGCCCAAGTCTTTAATGACTGAATAAGTGTGTACAGGGGTATCCCCAGTGTCGTAGGTGCATGTGTATACAGTTTGGCCAAAGGACACATTGCTGCATTTCTTGGCATTTAATTTAAGGCTGTGGTCTAGGCACCACTTGTTAGTGAATTTTAGTCCCTCCTGAAGCTCCTGAACATCAGCTGGAGAATTTATGACAGCACCTTTTTATCTGCAGACTTGTTTAGCCACATGCCCTTAATGTCAGCCTTGACATCTGAGAAGTAAATACTAAAAAGAAGTGGTCCCAGGACTGACCCATGGGGGACACCACTGGTGACTACTCTTTATTATGAGAGTGTACTTCCAACACTAATAGATTGGGCTCTGTCTATTAGACAGTTTGCTACCCAGCAGGTATCATAAGGGGTTTGCATCTAGTTTGATAAGCTTGTTGATAATGTCAGAATATGGGATGGTACCAAATTCCTTGGTCAGGTAGGCAGTGTGGACTGATGTGTCTGTGTCTGTTGCATCAGTGACTTGTTTAAAGAAATCCACAAAATTCAGGAGGCAGGATCTGTCCTTACAGTCTCAAACAGGCTTGGGTCCATGATAGCTGCCTATGTCCTTGTTAATGAGTTCCATAATGATATGTTCTGTTGTCTTACAGTTAAGGCTGGTGAGGTTTATAGGTTTGTAGTTTCTGATAACAGTAGTAGGTCCCGCCTTGTAGAGAGTGATAACTACAGTACTTCTTCATTCCTCTGGCATGAATCCATTAGATGGGCTGAGATTGTATAGGCTTAATAGTGAGCCTACCAGACAATGTTTGGTGCTGACAAGACAGAAGCTAAGCACAGTAAATTGACTGATGGAGTTAATGTTTTGGGGTTTGGGATGAACGTTCATAAGATTAGAAGAGATGTTGTGGAGGTGATAATGTACTGGATGTAGTTAGAGAGAAATGGGGAGTAAAGTTAGAGCTGCATTTATCTGCTAGTATGTTTGCTGTGTCATTAGTGTATATGTAAGTGTTGTTGTTATGTAATAGCTCTGAGCACTGCTAGGATTCTCTAAGGTTTCTGACATTGGTAAACAAAGTTTTATGATTATCCTTAGCAGAAGTGGTAACTTTCAATTCATGCTTAGCTTTGGAGGATTTGAATTTTGGTTCTAAGTTCTTTGTTGATCTTTTCGAGTGCTAGTCTAGTTGATGGGGGTATTAAGTTTGCCCTTGTGGGCTACGAATTTCTTACTCTTATTGCATGGTTCATTTATACTAGGGCTCTACCATATTCCTGAATTTGGCATTTTATGTATGTCTTATACTTCAACAACACATGCTTTGAGGTGAACATAGAAATTATCTTCAAATGTGGCTGTACTGAGATGGAGTCATCTTATCAGAAGGGTGCTTAAATTTTATCAGGCTATCAGTTAGTTGGATTAGATTTACCTTAAAATAGTCCATGAAGACTGAAGTATTTTGCAGTAATTCAGGCTTTACCCTCACAGTGAGTGTTAATGAAGGGTGGCCAGATTTTACCAGAAATGTAGTAATTGTAGGTGTTGAGTATAAGGAACAATATTGGTGAGAACCGGGTCTACAATTTTTGACACCTGTTTGAGACTTGAACCAGTGGTCTAGGAAGCTGGCATTTATGAAATCCTGGAATCTTTGTTTATGCTTATTTGTGGTGGTGTCAGTTTTCCAATTAATTTGATGAATTGTTGAATTCACACAAAAAGAATAGTATTAGGTTTGATAGGGAGGGGCATCTGTTTGTCCATATATGCCTCACGGACTGCAGAAGACATGGAGGGGTACAGTAGTTGGCTATGATGTAGTATGGAGGTTTATTTACCAGGAGGACTGCATGAAGGAGTTTGAGTTATAATTTGAGGTCATTGTCCTACCTTAAGAGTCTTCTCGATAACATGGACTTGCCCTTCTAAGAACTCAATCATTTTCAATGCTAGGTCTGAAGGAGTGGTAGGAATTAAAACCCTATACTCTGCAGGTGCTATCACTGCTCTGAAACTATGCATCAATAAGTACACAGGCATCTGTATTTTCAAGAGTTAGGAAGGTAAGTAAGGCATGCATCTTCTTGTCTGGGCTTCTAGCACTGAGCAATGCTATCTTTATACAATTTTATTGTGATTTGCCATGTGCACATTTTGAGGAGATTGGCATTGCCTAAAACAAGGCAGATGGTGGTGGAGAACATCCTAGCCAGTATGCAGAATCCATGCAAAGAGAGATAAAGATGAAGATGAAGGCCATCCCTTGCAAAGCAACTAGGATTGTCTATCATCTTCTCTTAGGATTATAGTTTTATATATATATATATATATATATATATATATATATATATATATATATATATATATATATATATATATCTATATATATATATATATATATTTAATGAAAAAAAATAGCTATGCCAACGACTGAGATTAGCTATCTTTTATTTGTATTGTGGCATAATTCTTAGTGATGGTAGGATACTGTTTAATACTATTGCACCACTTCAGATGTATATTCAGAGAACTCCATCATGTCTCCCATCATTAATCCAAGGATGCGTGTCTCAAGTTATTCATGCCCTCTTGCACAATGAAAAGGTCATATGTGTGCTTGAGATGAAGGGACTTGACGGTCCTAATGACATTACGGGTCCTGACACTTGAGAAGTAGCCAACGATCACACTGTCTTTGCCCTGCCTGATCAGTGGTGCATCTTTGTGCCTAACTATGGAGTCACCTATGACCATAACTAAGACATTACCAGATGAACTGGCTTAACCGCTCTTCCTTCAGGGCTTCAGCCCTTGTAGAGACAGTGTGTGCTATTTGTTAGCAGTGTGAAACTGACTGCCCTGTGTTCCAAACCAATGTCTTGGAAGCCTTTCTGGTTTGGGGAAGGATTTTTTAAGTCTGTCAGTACAAAAGGGTTTTATTTTTAGTTCACAATCTGGTAGGCAGGGTTGTGTGCAGTGGGTATCAGAACTGACAACATGGGAAGTACAGTCTAAACATTTTAAAGAGAGGCTGGATTCCAAGGTTAGAAGATACTTGCGTCCCACACACTGCACAGTGGAAGAAGCAAAGATTTGTCAGTGAGCACGAGGCAGAGCTTGTATTGTCCCAGAGTGACTAGTGCTATCAGGCTGGCAACAAATGGCATGGTACACTGCAACTCCATGATATATAGTGCCTGGTAAAATAGAAAGTGCTGATCAATACTACAGAAGTGAGGAGGAAAGGGTCTGTATAACTGGACACAGAGATACACAAGCCAGAGCACTGGAGTAACAGTACTATTAATACAGTATTAGTACATGAAGAGTACACACGTCAGTAAAACATTGTATCAATGACTAATGGATTCTTGGAAAAGCAAGTGCCTTCTTGGTTCACTTGCCACAACAACAGCTTAATAGAAATAAAGCAGCTTGGTTCCACAAACACAGTTTAATTCAAAAGTCAGTAACAGAGTATGAAAACTTAATGAATAGTACAAAATCAGTAGTAATGTAAGAGCAATTAATGGATGCATAAGTAAATATCTACCAGCTTGGCTGGAGTGCAACAACAATAACTTATTAAAAGTGATGTCACAACTACCACTTGGCTTTGGTGCCATAACAACAGCTTAGTACAAGTGATTGGCTGAGGTACCACAGTACCTGTTTAGTACAAATAATTCAGCTTGGGTGCCGCACCAGCTGATATCATAGTATGAGGTTTGAGACTGGGAATGCTCACAGTAACTACAAACAAATGAGTAAGGTCAAATATAATAAGTTATGGTTACTTATGTACAAAGACTAAA
>NC_056731.1:874908446-874968446 GCF_019279795.1 Protopterus annectens | reverse complement strand
ATTGCACCAGGAGTGTGGTAAGTACGGATTTCTTATGCCAACTGTAGTGCAATAAGCAAGAAAGACTAAAGCATTTACTGCAATAAAGTTTACACAATAAAAATTGTAGTGCAATAAATGGGTAAGTAGAACTGTAGTGCAATAAATGGGCAATTAGAGCTGTAGTACAATAAATGAACAGTAGCAACTATGTTGCAATAAACAATAAACAATACCAATAACAGTAAGCAAAATGATATACAGCAGGATTGTGCTGTCATAACGATTGCAGTAGAGCTGTATGCACAGTTTGTCTATAGTAAGATTGCTGCAGGGAAGTGTAACACTGTAATAAGTATAGAATGCAAAACTAATGGCCTGCAAACTGTAGTGCTCAACTCATAGTACAGTCCAAGGCTGTCTCCAGGCCAATATCAGTCATATAATGCTCTCTGTTCCTCCTACTCCAAGTAATAAAGGTATATGGGTGAGGTAGCCCACTCTATGGGCAGATATTTTGTGTGGAATTCACAGTAATTTACCAGCAATGCCAATAAAGTGTTAAGCAGCATTGCTGATTCCTAAATAAATCTGTCTTAATATATGCAATATGGCTGTATTCCATGCATGTGTGTTCTACTGGCACTGCAGTCAAGTATAACACTGTACCAGTTCTAGAATGCAAAATGAATGTCCTGTAACATGTATAGCTCAACTCATAGTATGGGTCAAGGTTGTCTGCAGGCCAATATCAGTCACATAATGCTCTCATTTTCTCCCACTCCAGGAACAAAAGGTATATGTTTGAGGTAGCCCATGCTATGAGCACATATTGTATTTAGATTTCAGAGGCACTTATCAGCAATACCAATAAAGTGTTAAGCAGCCTTGTTGATTCCTAAATATATCTGTCTAAATATCTCCAGTATGGCTGTCTTCCTTGCATGTTTGTACTAAGTTGCTGCAGTCAACTATTACATTATTAAAACAAACAAAAAAAAAACAAAGGAAAAGTCGTCTGCTAAAACACCAATAACCAAGAAAAGGTGGCTAAGGCACACGATCACTGAAGGACCATGAGCAAGGGAATGTAAAACCCACTTTATTGCACAGTTGAATAAGTGTTTTTGTCCTGTAACATTCAGGACATCTTCAGATTGAAATAAACACTCACAACACAGCTAAATATTTATTTATTTATTTCCAGTTTGATGACCGGGGAGGTCCACTGGGCTCAAGGTACCCATTTTCAGTGGAGGCCTGGGGAGAAAAACTCCATAATACATAGTAGAAATAGTACCAATTAAGCAAATCATAAATATTATATAGTAAAAGTAAGCAAAGTAAAACAGTGACATAGAATAATATACAATACATATTTACATGTTTACAGATTAGAGAACAGTAGTACAGAGTTAAAGCATGTGCAGAGGTTTTGAATAATCTGTGAGTGGTATAAAAGTAACATTTATAAGAAGGCAGTAAATAAGATTAATCCCCTAAAGGGTAAGGTGGAAGGTACCTTATGTGTAATGAATGTATTCATTTATTAAGCAGGTTAGGTAGGTAGAGTGCAATTTCATTTCCATTTATAGGAGAGGTAAGAATGGAGCTGGGTTTTGAAGTGTTCAAAGTTTTCAGAAATTCTTACAGAAGGAGGGAGTGGATTCCATTTTTTGGCTAAGGAAAAGGATAAGAGAAGCTGACCAGTGGGACAATTTGGTTTGTATACAGAAATTAGATTTTGGTGGGCAGATCTTAGAGTTCTGTGTGGGGTGTATAATGGTAGGATGTTTGTTAAGTGCTGGGCATTTAGTAGGTTCACAAATAAGCTTGTGGGCTGTGGTGAGTTGGAGGTAGTCCAGGTAGTTGGGAAGTTCTAGCCACTGCAGCAGGCGAAGAGGTATACAGTGGTGGGTGAAGTATTTGGATTTGGTGGTGAACTTTGAGATTTTGTTGTAGCAGGTTTCCAGTTTGGAAGAGATAGAGGAAGATAGGTTGGTTAGTAGGGGAGCACCATACATCAGTGATGGTAGTAAGTAGGTAGTGGTGAGGGTCTGTCTTGTTGAAGGGGAGAGAAAGTGAGAATTTCTGTACAGCATGCCAGGTTTCTGATGTGTTTTCTTAATATTTCGCTGAATATGGGTATCAAATTTTAGATGTTCGTCAATAGTAACCCCAAGAAGTTTAGCAAAAGGAACAACTTCTATAGCAGAGTTGGCATGGCTGATAATATTCACAGTGGTTTTGTCAAGAGCAAGAGATTTTGAGGAAGAGAATAGTAGAATCTTAGATTTGTTGGCATTCAAAGAGAGGTGATTTTGAAGCATCCAGTTCTCAGTAGTTGAGAAGGTAGTCTGACTTTTTGTTTGGAGCTCGGGGAGGTTAGAAGCAGAGCAGATTAAGTTGAGTTGTCCGCATATTGTGCTATCTTAGTGTTAGGAATGGCTGCATGGAAATCATTACTAAAGATATTAAAGAGCATTGGGCCGAGTATGGATCCCTGGGGTACTTTGGTTGGGGTAGGAAGGAAGGCTGAGGTGCCAGTTTTCCATTTCACAATCTGTCAGAGAGGTAGCTGCTGAACCAGGCAGGTAATGGTGTTTTGTGAGACATTAAGATTAAAAAAGTGGTTTAGAAGGTGGATATGGAGACTGTATCAAAAGCCTTGGAGAGGTCAAGGAGGACTGTGGATACAAGTTCTCCAGAGTCACGGGAGTGATTTACTATGTCTAGGAAAGAGAGAAGAGCAGTTATTGTGCTATGGGCCGGACGGAACCCATGTTGTATTGGGGTGAGGAGTTGGTTTTTTGTAAGGAAAGGCATGAGCTGGAGGTGGATGCATCTCTCAAGAATTTTTGAAATAGGGGAGAGAATGGTTATGGGTTGGAAGTTGGAGATGTTATTATTCCCTCTCCAATAAAAGGCACCAAAATAGTTATATAATTTAAAGAAATATGCTCACTCTAAAAAGTCAGTTAAATATTTCAAAGCATGTCCTAATATGGCTAAAACCTAGGTCGTAAAATATCTAACACTTTAAAATTATAATTTTAACCTTGTCAATATTTATATTTTGTCTTTGTAAGCTTCTAAAATTACAGCAAAATACAAAAGGACAAAAAATATAAAATAGTCCAGCTTCAAACTAGCAAACCCATTGTGTGAACAGTCCATGAAAGTTGTTCAACCTAAACTAAACAGGAAGTGCACTACAAAAGTATACTGACTAATTAGAATACTCATTTATGTTAAAGTGCATAGATATAAAAATATATACACAAATCTTATTAACATAATTTATTCCAATAACGCAGCTTCCTGTCTTGTATTGTTGTTAAACAAAATGAGAAAACTGTATATGTATATTCAAATAACCGTATATATATATATATATATATATATATATATATATATATATATATATATATATATATATATGTTGATCCATCAAAATTACATTTCATCAAAACAGAAACCATTAAACTCACTTTCACAAAAGCGCACTTTCTCGAAAATGCACTTTTGCGAAATACAAAATAATGGAAAAAAAAAACACAAAAAACTAAAAAACTAAAAAACAAAACATTAAATCACATTTATGCAGGTGGACAAGGACTCCTGCGCCCCCTCCCATGTGGGGGGCTGTGCCCCCACCCCCCTACTTAAATATACTAACTTACTCCAAAATCACACTACAGTGGGGAAAAGGATATATTCCCTTATCCCCACTGTAAAGCAATTTGGCTAATCGGCTTTCACAAAAGTGCACTTTCAATGTAGTGCATTTTCACGGAAGTGGGCTCAGCCTTCTGTTTGTCGATGAAGTGTATACTTAAATAAATAAATAAATAAATAAATAAATGACTAAGTGTATATAATGGGTCTATATTAGAACATTGAAGTGTCAGGTCTTCGAATGTTCTAATATCGACACCTAGTAACCGAAAGTTGAAAATAGCGAATTTTCAGATAACCAAATTCTTTCCTAGGGAAAGAATTTGGTTGTCCGTTATTGTCGCTTCACTATTTTCAGCTCTGCAGTGGAAAGTTATGGTCGGGTTCAGGTAAGTGTGCAATTGTGTGGACGTGAGGGTTAGGGTGGGATAGGTGAGTTAGGGTTAGGGCGTGGGTCAGGTAAGTGTGTGAATGTTTGGACATGAGGGTTAGGGTGGGATAGGTGAGTTAGGGATAGGGTGTGGGTGAGGTGTGTGTGCGATAGTGATGGACCTTAGGGTTAGGGTTTGGGTTAAGGTAAGTGGGTAGATAGTGGTGTATGTACAGTTCAGTGTAGGTTTAGATGTAAGATTTTAGGTGTATGTGTGTGGATTGCTGTGTGTTTGGTGTGTTTGTGTTGTGTGCATGTGTTTTGGAACAGCGAATGTTTTCCCCTAGGAAAAAATTCAATGTTCTAAATTTTCGGTCTTACCAGTTTTTGGTTACTAGGTGTAGATATTAGAACATTTGATGACCTGAAACTTCAATGTTCTAATATAGACTCTATATAATACATATAAATATTGTATTATATATTAAATATACATACACATGAGTATATGGCCGGCAGTGACACCGGATCCCAGCACATCTGGGACCCAGATTGGTAGGGCCCTCTCTGCTGCCCCTGTACTACTTGTGGTGTCAGATAGTACCGCCCCATGGGACTGAGATGGGCTCCCTTCTGGGAGCAGTGGTGGAGGGGGAGTTATCACCCGGGCTGAGGTGCCAGTTTTGGTGCACAGGATAGTCTACTGTGGGTTTGACCACCACTTGTGCAAGATTAAAGACATGCAGGTCAACCTGGTGGGGCAGACTTGACCTGGTGCCCAGCCTCCATCACTGCCACCCCAGGGCAGAGATGGAGCAGTACTGACAGTCCCATGGGTGGGGATGTGAGTCATGCTGCTGCCTTGTGGAGGCACATAGGACTTAGATTCCACAACACCCTCCTTATCCAGGGTTTTCACCCCCTCATGTGTCACAAACCACCCCTGTCTGCTGTCTTCTCTGTCTTGTCTGTTTGCAAATACATGCTCACCTACCCAAATTACCCCCCCACATGTACCTATGTCCCTTCCCCAACATTCTGCTCTCACCTTAAAAAAAATGGGCACCTGTCCCCCTCAAAAAATATCATCCCATACATAGCTCTCCATTTCTCACACATGTCCACTGGACACATATAATTTGTTCCAATTGGCTTGACAATGCAGTAATGTTGTCCTCACCCCTCTCTCTGAGGTTGAGTGTACAGAATCATGTAAAAAATCTGTCAAAGTGCACGGTTGTTGCTGTACAAGAAATGGATCATTATGGTTCTTTCCTACACCCATCCTGCACATCTCTACCTGCTTTTCACTATGTTTTTCCCCCTGCTTGCACCCACCTTTACCACTTTCCTATCTCCCCATTTTTCTTTTCTTTGTATTTTTTAGTACAACATTGTGTGACATGCCACATTGTGCAGCTTCACTAAGCTCACCTAAATAGAGCTATATTGACTATATGTGTTTTTTTAAATTGTAATACACGCTTACAAAATAAACACCTGCCCCATATTTTGAACCCAAGACCATCATACCTGAAGATCACTGCATTAACCTGCCATGCCATACAACTCTTAATTAAAACAGGTGGTGTAAATAAAACATAGTAATTACCAGTTACAATCATTAAGTGTGTTTCAGTGTAGCTGTTCATCACACTGTGCAAACTTGATTAAAATGTAATGGAAAAAGTGGGAGTATAACTTGGACTCTGGTGCAATAGTACACTATTAAAAAGCCAAAGACATAATAATGGATGTAAGTGAGGTCTGTGGAAGCAGGTAAATGTGCTCTTTATCAGCAACTTGTAGAAAGGCATTAATGGCAAAATAAATGTTCAACTGGGACCCTGGTGCAGAAATACAGCTATATAAAGCCATGCACATACTTATGGATGTAGAAAATGTATTTCACAGCCTGTATGCATGCACATATATCTTGCAAAAACACCTGCTGTAGCAGTGACTCAGTTGCTCAGTCTGTTAAATGGTTTGCAAATAGTACACTTTGCCACACACAGTCCCAGGTTCAGATACAGAGGTGTGTAGCAGTGGAATTATAGTATTGTGAAGCCAGCAATTACTAACTTTATCCTCACAATGCATATATTAAATGTCTGTGTTTTACTGGTAGAAGTCACAGGCCTGCAGATAGAAACACACTTCACATATCCCTATAGCAAAAGTATAAGTGCGTAAAATGCCATGTTGTGTATTAATATGCATTCACAGAAAAATTCAACTCAGTTGCTGCAAATGAGTGCCACAAATATCAGAGTACACCACACAATCCTTTCAAACTCTCAGTGTCGATTAGCACAGCTGCACAACTAACATACACATTTGAAGTACCTGATTGTAACAAGGACTGCCCTCACACATGCTCCAAATTACTACCAGTCTGTAACACATGCCTGACAGTCACCTAAATGGTGGACATATTGTTATATTTATCCCCCATGTTGCTCAAGGAACAAACATGTGACCTAGCACTCTGTTAGTGATATCTTTGTGTAATATACTTACCTTAAACAAATTCCTTAGTTGAACTAGAAAGGGTACTCTCACTCTGGCTCTGCCTCTTCTACAAGGCCAACACAGCTCCCACAGTTACTTCTACAGCTTGTTGTCCTGCAAAGTGTTCACACTCTCTGCCTATGCCTATCACCTGCAGCAGCAACTGCAGCCTGTAGCACACCCATCTCTATGTAATAGTTGCTGCTACAGACGTACCCTCTGTGATGAAGTAGTCTCCTCACCCCAGTAATGTCCAGCACAGCATATCAGAAAGGGTCCCTAATGTACATGAAGGCCTTATATATTGTACTGTGGGTGCATGTGATTAGCTGATGATAGTGCAAATCAGCTGTGTTGACTTCAATTAGTATTTGAGAACCACAGATTGGTTAAGAGGCAATAACCTGCTGATGAGAAGCATGTTAAAAAGGCAAGCAGCTGGCTATGGGGAACCAGTCTGTATGAAACTTTCCTCACACAGAACATGCATATGCAAATATTAATTATCAGCACATATCAGCAGAGGAGCACTGTACTCCATCAGGTATGTAACCATTTTGTTTACATTAAGATGCGGATGTGTGAATATACTTATGGGGAATAGGGATCACAGCAATAAGCTGTTCTTAGAACAGTGATAATGACATGTCAATGACCTCCAGATTAGTTACACATACAGAGGATGTGCAATACCTCAAAGGTGGAATGTATATTGTCAGTGTGGCACACTGGGCTTGTGGGACTCCCCCTTTATAGTAGTTGTAATCGCACACTGCTATTTGTTTGGCACAGTTGTTTTGACATATCAGGGAGGTTGGCCCTTGGGGACACACTACAATAGACTCCAGTGTCAGATGTATGATCATACAGCAGTATCTGTCATGGCACACACGGGAATACTTAACTATCGATAGTATTCTAGTTGTATCCATATGCTTAGTATGTTCACAGACTGTGGAATATGACATGTATGATCAAGCAGTGGATATTGCCAGCCATTCTGTCCTTGCTGTATCTCTACATAGTGTACTTCCACGTATGTGATCTTGATGTTTTCCCATGTTGTTGTCTTTCAGGAAACATGTATGCATGATGCCATGCAGCTTTCACAGATGCAGAGAATGAGTTGATACTGGAAGGGCTCCATCAGTACCATGAAGTCCTACTGTCCTGGGGGATGCACAACAGGATATGAGCAGGTTTGACACAGTGCAGAGGACATGATCAATGCTGCAAACAGAAGTGTGGCAGATGTACCCAGGGATCATGGTGCCACCGGTGGAAGGCCTGCAGAGGAACAACCACTATCAGCCACAGGGGAATTCCTGGCCAATCTAGGCACACACAACAGCTCCCAGGCATCCATCACACCCTATTTCATGGATATGAGTGCCACAGTTTCCATGGCAGAGGAGTGTTCAGGTAATCTCAGGTTGATCAGCACTACAATACTGTAGCATTTAGTGTGTCAGTGCAAACATAGTCTTATGTGGTTTTCAGGTCTATCTGCTTTGGTGGGGGGAATGGTTTAACTGTAGTTTGACTGTCATGCTCAGATTTTGACCACTGTAATAATTAATGCAGTAATTACTGCAAATGTGAGATATATGGATGTATTACCATGTGGTGGTGGAACATGCAGTTCTACTGACATTACCTCTCCCTCAACTTTTCACAGGTCCATGAGCTATTGCACAATCCCGTGGTCCTGCTCCTGGTAAGCATGACACTGTTTTGTTATTGATGTATGTTTTTAGCATTATAATTCCTAAACTGTCATCCCAGGCCTGCTGCCTGCATTGCTGTACTGTTGGTATGATTGCCAAATGCACACATACTGTCTGATTGTACACGTTAGACCCATATCTATTCCTTGTAGGTGTGACCACACTGATAGATGTGACAGTATTGTTAGGACACTACAGTGTGTCATATGTGTCAACTGTGCAGACTCTACACTAATGTCAACAGTGTGCCACATTGTTGTCAATGAGATCGCAGTGTAATGAGAGTTTATTAACAAGTAATTACAGCTGCTATTGGGAAGAGTACTTTTATCAAGTCCTACTATATGTGGTTGGGATTTCAACATGTCTGTCATAGTGACAACAGTGTATAGAGCCTTACATATATCACAACATAGTACTGCAGAGCATAATAGTGCAGGTGTTAATTATTTTCCCTTTCTTACCACAGGTGACCAGGGGAGTTGGTGCCTGTCCCCTACACAACCTGATGTCAGTGTCTCCTCAGACTCTGATTATGATGTTGGCCACGGTGAGGCACAGGTGGGGGTTTCTGGGGCTGAATCTGTCCCAGAGGTTGACATCTCTCTTCTGCCCTCATTGTCACTGCACACAGTCAGTATGCCCACACATACTCATTCCCTGGATGCCACAGATATTAGACAGTTAGAGGGTAGGGACAGTGAATAGAAAAGTTTGGCAACTAAGGCTGCAGTGAGTGTAGACACTGGCCCCAGCCAGAGAGATGATGATGCTCTACACAGGCAGATTGATAGGGGTGATTCTTGGAGGCCTGCTGTCCATCCACCACCTGTTGCAGGTGTCACATCAAGGGTCACCCGGTGCATGTTTTGGGCCTTCATGGAGGCACAGGCATGTTCTGAATGGAACTCCAGATGTAAGCTTAGGGTATGTATGCAGAACAGTCTGACATATGTTACTGCCTCCACTGCGTTGGTGACACCCTGGATCAGTTGACTGATGCAGTGGAAAAAAGGTGGACTGAGCAGTGTCTGTCTTGGACCACACATTGTCTGTGCTGGAACATCTGGTTGGAGTTGTGCATTGGTCTTGTGGATGTAGGTCAGCAACCCCATCTGCTGATAGTCCATGTGGTCATGCACAATCATGCTCCCATAGTGGCAGTACATCTAGTGCTACAGAGGGGAGCGTGCTGTCCATACCAAGACATGGCAGGCCATGGGCTCATGGTCCTGGGTGGTCCCGTGGAGGACACATTTCCAGCAGACAGCAGTCATCATCAGGTACTAGCACCACTTCTGACCTTTGGCATGGAGGTGCCCATGCAACTCCTGGCAGAGCCAGTTCCTGTGTTTGGAGCCAGAGACGGTGAACTGTCAGCTCTACCATGTATGGTCCAAAGCTGTGCAATATACACACATGTAGGGCTGGACCTGACCATGACTGTGTACAGGCCAACACTCACTCACCACTGTCAAATGCAGGTCACCTACAGACCCACACAGCACCTTTCCATGGTCCATCTTATCTGCTTCCCTTCCTGATGCACAAACATGTTGTCAACCAGTTGGGTCAGCCTAGGCCTCCTGCACCCCCACACAACACCCTGTGCAAGTAATGATACCTGTGCCACATCCCTGTTATCCTCACCATTGATGCAGGGAAATTAAGCTATGTGTCTGATGCACAGGGTGACTATATTAGTTAATGTGTTCTTATGTAATGTGGTGCTGTTTTTCCATGCCCGTTGTAGTGGCTACTGACAGATACTGTATGCTGGCAATTCTCACAAGTATGCTACATACTGTTGTTTACCTTATGTTGTACGGTGTTGTAATGGCTGTATACTTACACAATGAAAGGTGTGCCATGGACCTGTTTATGTTTCTGTTTCAGGAGTCTGTTGGGAGAATCTGTGAGTACACAACAGCAATCCAGCAATGCAGGATGGCATATCAGCACAGCAGATATATGTCTTCAGCAAGGTACAGCACTATAACTGCATGGCTACATAGGTCCATATGGGTATAACAGGCTAACAAGGACAATGGTGTCAATCAGTGTACTCATACATCCCTAATCTGTGAAAAGGTCTAATACCCTTGATAAGTTTCTCCAAGGTTCTAGGAACTAAAACATCTACAAGCTGTGGTGCTCGAGGTGACCCATCTACAAATATCCTGTGTCCAGTAGAGACAGTTATCTGACACCAGTTATGATTGTCGTGTTCTCCATCCCATTGCGTGACCCGAACATGAGGTGTGTCACAGCAGATGTGTGCTTCACATGCATGGGGGGGTGTTTCATATAGGGTGTACTGTCTGTGTTACATACCTGTCTCTACAGCATATACTATGTATACCACAGTGATGTAGGAGTGTAGAGCAGGTGAGAAAAATGTTAGTCCTTTCATGGAAACACGGGGGGTACAACATGACATCCAACACCTCCCTGTCTGGAGCCAGACACATCCCCTAAAAAGCATTTAGGTGACAGACTACACATGTACCGTCTTAACATGGACTCCATAGGACATGTTATCTACACTGTGTATTAGTGTACCATGGAAACTGTGTGGCTGCAACAGTTTTACGATATGCCTGTGTAGTGACATAGCAAGGGTGCCATTGCACACAATGATGGGTGTGATGACTGCCACATGCAGTGTAGAAGTCACAGTCTATGATTTCCATCCAATACCTGTCTGCATAGGTTGTACAATAGTGACTGCATCCCCACATCTGACTGACCATTGAAAGGGAAAGGCTACATTACTGTCTGTGTCCATAAATCCATGTGTACTGGCTCAACTGTGTGTGGTGTGCAGACATTGCTATATTTTCCAGGTGTGGATGTCTTTCCAAAGAATAATATTGTGCAGTCATTGGCATGTAGTCTTTGTTAGTGGCTCAGACTACAACTGAATGTGTGTCTTAGGCCATCATGGATAACTATTGGTTCTGTGTGGGATTTGGTGACAGCTCCTAATATGCAATCACCTGCTAATGTACTCAGAGAGAGGTCACTGACTGTGGCTGTGACTATGGGGAGGGAATGACTAGAAGGGTACGCCAATAATGAAGAATGGTGAACTCCACTAGTGAGTGGCATCATTGTAGTGTAGGTGTCCCAATGCTATCTTATCAAAGTATGACCATCAGACAATTGCCTATCCACCAGCTGCCATAACACTGTTCATAATGTACACAGTTTCCAGCAAGGCCTGCTGGCCTACTATTGTCAAACACCTCCTTGTCAGGCCATGGTTGGTGGAGTGAGACATAATTCCATCATCCATTGCATTGTGCAACAGGCAATGTGCTCCAATGGTTACAGTCAGTAGGCATGCTCTGGCCTTGAGCAAAAGTAACAGTGTGTGGTCCAGTGTCAGTTGGTGTATGACAATGTTAGTGCCCGTTCCATGCTAACTCCTCTCATGACATTGCAGGTGACATGGCTCAGAGATAAGTGGATGCCACTTGTCACTACATGCTAGCTGTCCTCTGTGCACATACATATTGCAGGTACCTCCAGCATGTTACAAGAAGGGACTCATGCAAGTTGTCTGTAGAGAGCACACACAAACACATTAGGAAAGTGTAATATGTATACACTGTGTTGTTTAGTCATGCTGTGGCTCACTTGCCCAAAGGTTAGTCCAGGTCTGTACCTATGAAGCCCTGGAGCACTGTTGTGACATCTCCACATGGGAGACTACCGTAGTGCACCATGTGTTTACTACTATGGGTGTCCACCACAGTCCCCACAGTTTGAGGTCCATCCTGGTGATATCTGCCTACATATCAGTCTCCCTAAAACTACCAGGACATACTCCCCCTTGCAGACATAGACATATATGCCAACAAATCCATGTATTACCTCCTGTGGGATGGTTGATATAGCTTGACTGCACCTCTCCATTCAGATGGAACAGGCAAGTATGCACAGCTCTACACCCATTCATTCTGTCAGCAGCATTACAACTGCATGAACTTGGCTGTATGTGACAGGAGGGACACAGGCTCATCATGGCACAGCAAACCTGACTGGCAGACACCTTGCCATTAGCAGGCTGTGCAATAACAGGTGGACAGTGCTGTGTGACAGTTGGGATGAGTGCACCCCCTAAAATGGAGACACAACCTCCTCAGCTAAAAGATGCACATAGTGTTGTTGTGATGTTGTGTAGACATAGTAAGTGACAAAATTAGCCACCCACAAAGCAGAACCACAATGCACAGTGTAGTTACATGTGTGCCCTCAAAAGACAGGCCCAGATTGTCAGTGGAGTCATACATAATGCTGCCACATATGATGTGTTTGTACTCATAGCTAATCTGTAGTCCCGCAATGTCTGTGTTAACTACACTTTCCTACCCCCACCACATGTGACACATGACATTCCTACAATCTCTCCCATAATTTCTACATTTACAGAGCAGTTCATAACTGGCCTCTCAATGGAGGATGCACAGCATCTGTTGCACATGCTATCATTACAGGCTGCATCCATGCGATCTGACAAGGATTACTAGCCACATTGGGAAAACCTTGCAATCATAATGAAACCACTGGCTGCACCCCAGCTGAGTGGACAATGGTAACTGTTCTACCCCTGCATAAAGGTGGTGCATCCATGGACCAATGTAACCATAGACCTCTTTGTCTAAGTATCCATATCTGTATGCCTGGTGGGGCAATCATCATACAGCTGATCAGCACACATATATGTGATCTACACACAGTTGACTGTACACAGTTTGTATGTGTGACAGGAGGAGCATGACTGTTACATGTGGTGGACATGTCTGAGGCAGTCATCCAGGAACTGGGTGAGGGGACATCAGGGCATACAACCCCCTAGACTGAGCTAAGCCATCTGTCTATACCCCCACTCAGCAGCATGTACAAAGTACCCACTTAGGTATCCACAATACTGTCATTTTAGGAGTCACTAAGTGGTCCATTGATGGCATACATACTCAACATAGAGACATCCACCTTCAATAGCTGATCAGTAAGCAGCAGTGTTCAACAGGGTGCAGTCCTGGGTCCTCCACTGCTTGGAAGCCATTTAAGCACAATACATGGGACTTCTGACTGACTGTGGCTAACAATCTTGGCTGATGCCTGCAAATGGTGAGCACTCATATGGTCTCGGTGTTATGTCACTACCCTGCATGAGGCATTGTTGAGTACATGACTGTTGACATAGTAATGGCCATGAGCTACATGCATATCTATATTTGGTATTATTTCCATCAGTAAGCCCTATGTACCTGGCAAGCAGCACATCAGTCACAACATGTGCTGTATATACACAGGGGTGAAAGAACTGGGCACATAGATCTGGCCACACAGGTGTACACCTCATGAGCCTCAGATCACCATGTCTCTACAGTGGTATGGTAGGAATCTTATGGTATAGCTGAGGGTGCAGTCACCTGTAAGTGGTATACTCATAATCTCCGGCATACTCATAACCTCCAAGTACTCTTCCCTCAGCATGCCAATTCCTGAGTGCAATGGCCATTTGGCAATGTACCTTTCCAAGCAGTACTGGCACTTGCACACAACAGTGTTGTCCAGGACACCTCATGTCTTCGATATGTGTTCCAGCTGATTGCCTGCACTGAATGTCTTCTTAAACTGTGGGATAAGACTACTCAACTACTCATAGGTTCATAGGTTCATAGGTAGGTACTAGGCTATTGGCCCTAGGGCCTATATAAGCCTAGCCAAAAAGGTACCCTGGCTTTTGCCCCCCAAGAAAATTGTTTTCCTGTGCCCCTGTCGAGTAGAGCCACAGAGGTGATCCCCGTGGTGAATTTCCTATTTCCCATCCAATCATCAAGATTTTTCTTAAAGAGTGCTAATGAGGAGCTTTGTTTGATATAGATAGATAGTTTGTTCCAGAGTATGGGAAATCTCTGGGACAGGAATCTATATGTTCTGTTTATTTTAGTGACAAGGTTTAGGTCCCTAGAGCATGTAGCTCAGAGGGATTGGGATTTCTTTAAGTGGGACATGTCCAACAGCTCTGGGTTTGACATAGCTTTGTATGTTAGGCAGAGATCGCCTCTGAGTAGGCGATATGTGATGGAGTAAAGCTGGAGTTTTTTGAGACGATCTGCATAGGGCATCTGTTTGAGGCCAGTAATCCTCTTTGTGAGGTATTTCTGTGACCTTTCCAGTTGTTGTAGATGTCTTATGAGGTACATACCAAAAGGGGTGTTGTACTCTATAATGGGTCTAATGAGAGAGGAGAACCATTTTGTGATGAGATGTGCCACATAGAAGGATTTCCTGACTACTGTGGTAATGTAATTATCAAAGGAGAGACTACTGTCCACTGTGTCCCAAGGTCTCTTATCACACTTTCAGTGTTAAGTAGACTACTGCCTATGTGGTAGCTCATAGGTACAGAGTTTTTACCAAAGAGGATGACAGTGTACTTTTTGGCATTGAGCTTGAGGCCATGGCTCTGACACCAGGCATCTGTCTCTGTGAGACCCTTTTGTAGGATGTCCCCCATTGTTAAGAGTTTCGATTATGGCTCCTAGTTTGCAGTCATCTGCGAACTTCATCAGCCAAAGACCTTCTGTGTTAGCCTGTACTTCAGAACGGTAGATACCAAACAGGAGATGACCCAGGACTGAACCCTATGGTACTCCACTTGTCACTAGTCTGAAGTCGGATTTGGAGTCTGCTACTTTCACAGTGTGGGTTCTGTCAGTGAGCCAGTTGGCAACGCATCTTGAGACATAGGGATTTATACCTAGTCTAGTGTGTTTATCTATAATTCCAGAGTGGGGGATGGTGTCAAAAGCCTTGACAAGATCTAGATAGGCTGTGTGAACCACCTTACCCTCGTCTATGGCTTTGATGACTACTTCAAAGAAGTCTATCAGGCTTAGGAGACATGATCTGCCTTTTACAAACCTGAACTGGGTGGGGTTCAGAGTTTGGAGATTACCAATGTCTTTGTGTATAAGATCCATGATGATACATTCCATAGCCTTGCAGACCAGGCTCGTTAGGCTAATGGGGTGGTAGTTCCTGGGGTCCATGGTGGCTCCCCCTTTGTGGAGTGGGATAACTATTGCTGTGCGCCATTCAGTGGGCACAAAGCCTGAGATGAGGCTATGATTGAACATGGTGCTTAGGTGGGGTGCCAGTTCATCCTGTAGTTCATGTAGAATGCAGCCTGGGATGTTGTCAGATTCCATGGATGCTGTGTTCTTGGCTTTGGAGAGTGTGTTTTTTACCTGTGCAGTCATGATTACAGGAACTTTGCATTCTTCTGGTATAGAGATGGGCTCTTTAGGGGGTGAGAGGGAGGTAAAGTTAGCACTGAACCTATCACCTATCTGGCAGGATGTTGGCAATATCAGTTGGTTCTGTATATTTAGTGCCATTGTGCTGTAACTCAGAGCAGATCTGTGTTGTCATTGAGATTCTTGACATAGCTATAGAATGCTTTGTGGTTGTCTTTAGAATCAATGGTGATTTTGTTTTTGTAACTAGCTTTGAAGGATTTTATGAGGGATCTCAGCTTCTTACTGAGACTGACCAGGGAGTTCCTCCAATCATGAGATTTTACTCTTTTTGCAGCAGTTTCTTTCTTCTGTTGTAGAGTTTGTTTATGGCAGGGAACCACCAGACTGGCTTCCTTTTTTTGGAGGATAGCATCTTGGTTCTGTTAGGGATAGCACGATACATGAACTCATGTAAGTGCTTATAAAGTGCATTTGCATAGGATTCAGCAGTCATACCTCTATTGTCCATCTGCATGAGTGTCGTGAAGTTTGCCACTTCTGCCTTAAGAAGCGTGAAGTTGGCTTTGGAGAAATTTTTTATGGTGGTTTCCCTAATGCGGGGTGGGCGGGATGTGGATGTCTAGGGTGATTAGGTTGTGGTCTAATCTGACCAATGAGGAATTGACCTCTGGTGTAGAACACCAGTCGCCCATGTTGGTAATGACCAGGTCTAAGATATTGCTGCCCCTGTTGGGGGTGTGGATAAGTTGATCCAAGGCATTGGAATTTATGAATTCCAAAAACGTTGAGTAAAAGAGTTGGTACATGAATAGTTTTCCCAATTAATGGTGGGGTAGTTGAAATCACCCATTATTAGGGTGTTGGGTTGTACCCTAATATTTTCCAGTGTATCAAGAAATGAGGAGTGGGAATCCTGGGGCATGGTGGGGGATCTGTAGCAAGTTACAATTTGGATTGTGGTCTTGCCCAGAGTTAGTTGCACTTGGATAATCTCAGATGCATTATGCGGAGCAACTAGCCTGGAAGTGTGGATATCCTTAATAAATATGGACACGCCTCCGCCTTTAGTGTTTCAGTCCAGGTTAGGTGGCTGAAAGGTGTGGTATGAATTATAGCCTGGTAATGCAGGGCTGCTCTCTGGAGTCTTGAACCAGGTCTCTGTCACTGCACAGATGTCAATGTTCTCCATTTTAAGGAGTGCCTCGAGTGAATGCATTTTGAGGTTTAGACTTCTAGCATTGAGTAGCATTACCCTCAGATTTTGTTTGCTTGTACCTGTTAAGGTGGTGAATTTGTCATTTGAACCTTGCCTAAACAAGGCACTATAGGGGTGGCAAAAGCCTTAACCAGTATCCGGAATCCCAAGGGTGACAGCTGCAGGCCATCTCTGGCAAAGCATCGTAGTCTGTCGATCATGTCATCCCAGGCAGACAGATACTGGATCCCCTTAGAATGACACCAGAAGCTTAGTCAATTGTTGAAGTCAATCATTTTGTCCTTGTGCTGTGATATCCTTCTGGGTGATGGCAGGATGCTACTCAGGGCTAGGATCATACCTGCCTTGGCTACAAGATCGGAGAGCTCCTCCATGTCTCTTTTCATGTAGTCCAGGGAGGTACGTCTCAGGCCATTTACACCAACATGGACAATGACAGAGTCATATTTGTACTTGTTGTGGTGTGACCTGAGTGCATGCATTATGTGATGGATCCTGGCACCCAACAGGCAGCTGACAGTAACTTTCTCCTTGTTTAGCCTGGTGAGTGAAACATCAGTGTGCTTGACTATAGAGTCACCTATGACTAGAGTGTTGGGTACGTTGTTATGCCTTATGGGCTTTGGTTGAGTAGCACACTGAGTTTGTGGGCTCTATGTCATTTGGGTTGTATTGGGGGGTGGAGGTTGCTTGTGTTTCTGCTTTGGAGGTCTCTGTTGCTTGAGCAGATTTTTATTGAGAGCCTCCATGAATGTAGGTGTGTGTTTTGTGTTTCTGTGTGTGTGTGTTTTGGTGTTGTAGGTTTTGAGGGTCTAGGTAATGAGTGTGGTGTGGTGCAAGTGTTTATCTTCTCCTCTTGACTGTCTAGTCCAGTCTTGGGTGAAGAGAGCTGTGCTTCCAATTTGTCTATATAAGTGCATCTCTCACAGGTTGTAGTGCTGGGTGGTAGGAGGAGAGGGTTGTCTGTGTACATTAGGCAATTGCTGCATTGCCCCAAGATGCCCAGATTCATCAGGTAGACAGGAGCAACACCGGGAGCTGACCCTTAGACATGCCTGATAGGTGCTTATTTATTAAGTACTAAAAACTGTTTTCCTCTAAACAAGTGAGGAAAGTTGAGTGCTGTAGTAGTTTGCAGCTTATTTAGTGCTTGCAAAGAGTTCTCAACAAGTGCTGAGCTCAAAAAATTTTAGTGCTAAAACTAAAAAACTGGCTAGTTCTAAGGGAAAATTTTAAGCGCAGACTTTATGGCATCAGGAATAGTTTAACCCTAGCTAACCGGCGATACATAAAGTGTATATATAAATATAAATATAATATATATATATATATATATATATATATATATATATATATATATATGTTTTTAAATATATATATATATATATATATATATATATATATATATATATATAAATAAAACAGTAGCAAATGAGCAAACAGATTTAAACAAATTAACCAATAAAAAGCTAAAAACTGAGCCCCGTTCCAGCAGTCTTCGATCAGACAAGTTCTAACTGCACACTCCTGCCACTAGGGTGCAGGGGAACCTTCTCCAAAAAAAGATGGATTAGTGCTCAAGTTATACAAACAAAGCTAGATTCAGCAGGTCTGAATTTAGTCTATGCTACAGCAAACAAGGCGTACCAAATTTCAGAAAGGAATAGTTAAAATAAGCAGGCACAATAAGCTTTTAACCAGAAACTCCCAGCTCAGAAGGGCAGAATCTACCCTCTCCTCCCACAAGAGTGCAGACCACACCTTCTTAATGTAAAATAACTGGCCCAAAGCCCAAGTGCTTAAACCGGAACTAGTACACTTTTAGAATAACAGACACTAAGCCTTCAATCAGCAATTCCCAACTTAAAGTGCAAAGGTTCGTAGGTTCATAGGTTGGTACTAGGCTATCGGCCCTAGGGCCTATGCAAGCGTAGCCATAACAATTCCCTGGCTATTTCTTCCCACACTGTTTACTTCCCTGGACCCCTGTCTAGCAGAGTAACTGATGTGATCCCTGCAGTGAATTTCCTTTCTCCCATCCAATCATCAAGGTTCCTTTTGAAGAGGGCCAAAGAGGCGCTCTGCTTGACATGTATGGGCAGTCTATTCCAGAGTCTGGGGAGTCTCCGGGTCAGGAACCTATCCCTCCAGCATGTTTTGTTTATTGTGATGACAAGGTTTAGATCCCTGGAGCATGTGGCTCTGAGGGATTGGGATTTCTTTAAGTGTAGCGTGTCCAACAGCTCTGGGTGTGACATGGCCTTGTATATTAAGCAGAGATCACCTCAGAGTAGACGATATGCGACAGAGTATAGCTGGAGTTTTTTAAGGTGGTCAGCATAGGGCATCTGCTTTAGGCTTGTGGTTCTTTTAGTGAGGTATTTCTGTGGCCTTTCAAGTTGTTACAGATGTCTTGAGAGGTACATACCAAATAGGGTGTTGTATTCTATAATGGGTCTAATGAGGGATGAGTACAGTGGGACAATGACCTCCTTTTTTCTGGATGAAAAGCCCTTAGTGATGAGGTGTGCCACATAGAAGGATTTCCTGACTGTTGTGGCGATGTGGTTATTGAAGGTGAGACCACTGTCCTCCTGTTTCCCTAAGTCTCTTATCACACTTTTGGTGTTTAGTGTACTGCCACCTATGTGGTAATTCACGGGTACATGTTATTTCCCAAAGGGGATAACTATGCATTTCTTGGCATTGAGCTTGAGCCCATGGCTCTGGCACCAAGCATCTGTTTCTGTAAGGCCCTTTTGTAGAGTATCGACATCATTTGGGAATTCAATAATGGCTCCCAGTTTGCAGTCATCTGCAAACTTTGTTAGCCAGAGTCCCTTAGTGTTGGCCTGTACTTCAGAGAAGTAGATGCCAAACAAGAGAGGTCCCAGGACTGAACCCTGAGGTACTCCACTTGTCACTTGTCTGGAGCTGGATTTGAAGTCAGCTACTTTTACAGTGTGGGTTCTGTCAGTAAGCCAGTTGGCAACCCATCGAGTGATGTAGGGATTAATTCCCAGCTTAGTAAGTTTATCTATGATTCCAGAGTGGAGGATGGTGTCAAAGGCCTTGGTGAGGTCCAGATAGGCTGTGTGGACTGCCTTACCCTCGTCCACGGCTCTGGAGACTTTTTCGAAGAAGTCAATCAGGTTCAGGAGACAAGATCGGCCCTTCACAAACCCAAACTGGGTGGTGTCCAGTGTTTTAAGGTTGCCAATGTCTTTGTTTATAAGTTCCATGATAATACGTTCCATGGCCTTGCAGATCAGGCTCATCAGACTGATGGGGCGGTAGTTCCTGGGATCCAAGGTCGATCCCCCCTCGTGGAGTTGGATAACTGTAGCTGTAAACCACTCAGTGGGCATGAAGCCTGAGGGGAGGGTATGATTAAACATGGCAATTAGGTGAGGTGCCAGTTCATTTTGTAGTACACAGCCCGGGATGTCATCTGGTCCCATGGAGGCTGTATTTGTAGCTTTGGAGAGTGCGTTTTTTACCTGTGTGGCCGTTATTACCGGAATTTGGCAATCTTCTAGTATTGAGATGGGCCATTTAGGGGGTGAGAGGGGGTGAAGTTGGCACTGAATCGATCTGCCAGGATATTGACAATATCCTTGGGATCAGTATATTTAATGCCATTCTGTTGTAGATCAGAACAGATCTGAGCATTGCCATTTAGATTCTTGACATAGTTATGGAATGCCTTGTGGTTGTCTTTGGAATCTTTGGCAATTTTATTTTCGTAACTAGCTTTGGAGGATTTTATGAGGGATCTTAGCTTCTTACTGAGGCTGGTAAGGGAGGTTTTTGCATCCTGGGATTTTCCTCTTTTCTGCAACAGTTTCTTCCTTTTGTTGTAAAGTTTGTTTATGGCAGGGGACCACCAGATTGGCTTCCTTTTTTCAGAGGAGAGCATCTTGGTTCTATTTGGGATGGCACGATTTATGGATGAGTGGATGTGCATGTCATACAGTTCCTTAGTGTAGGACTCAGCAGTCGAACTTTCAGTTCCTGTCTGCATGGGTGTCATGAAGTTTGTAACTCCTGACTTGAGTAGCATGAAGTTTTTTTTTATATAACAATAGAAAACAAGTAAACTGATTTAAACAAATTACCCAATTAACCAGTAAAAAATCTCAAAACTGAGCTCTGTTCCAGCAGTCTTCAATCAGACACGTTTTAACTCCACTAGGGTGCAGGGGAACCTTCTCCAAAAGAGATGGCCTGGATTAGTGCTCAAGTTATACAAACAAAACTAGTTTCAAGATGCCTGAATCTAGTCTATGCTACAGCAACCAAGGTGCACCAATTTCAGAAAGAAACACTTCAAATAAGCAGGCACAATAAGCTTTAACCAGAAATTCCCAGCTCAGAAGGGTAGAATCTAGCATCTCCTCCCACAAGAATACAGACTACAAACCTTCTTAATGTAAAACAACTGGCGTGAAGCCCAAGTGCTTTAACCAGAACTAATACACTTTTAGAATAACAAACACTGAGCCTTCAATCAGCAATTCCCAACTTAGAAGGATGTAAGCTACCTGTCCTGCCACAACAGTGCAGACTACAAACCTTCTTAATGTAAAACAACTGGTCTGGAGCCCAAGTGCTTAAACCAAAAGGCTTAGAGTAACAGTTACAATTTAATCAGGCTACTACCAAGCAGTAAGAAATAGAGCAGAATAAATACAATTGAGTACTTTTAAGAAGAGGCAAAAGCAAAATAAAGTGCATTGTGTTATCAGACTGCTAGAATACTAGAGGTGGTCTGTGCCTTGCATACAGGGTAATGTGTGACCCTGCTTGATTGCATATGCTGTCTATCTGTAGGAGGCATAGTAGATGGATAAAGCACTGTAAGGACATTAACCTCATATGTGAGATGAGTAATACATGCTAGTAGGGGAGAGTTTTCTAGCAGATGTAAACACACCCTTGAAACAACCTTGCCTGATGGCAAGCAGAGCACCTCAGTGCATCTCAGCACATGCCATTGGCATGATTGGCTGGGCAGCCATCATCCTAACACAGGGCATCTGCCTGTGTCCTTCTTGGACTAGGGCAATATGTGCTGATCCTGTACCTACGGGTATAAAGTTGTGTAGGAATGTGAGGGCTGTATGGCCATTATGCTAGTGAAGTTCAAATGTCCAATGGTTATATAAGATGATTTAAAATGCTCTAACAGCCTCACACACAAACATGGCTCATTGGGGCTAGCACCCCCCCCTATTACTGCATACAGGACATGCCAAAGCAGACATATAGAGCCAGATGTCTGTACATAATTTAGAACACTTACCTATGTAATGGTACACACTGCAGATCACAATATGTGAGGCACACAGCACACCTCATGTCTGCTAGTACTATCAGTTTACGACATATAATGCTTGATGACATCAGCAGGCCTTGTTGTGGTCAGTCATTTGGGGTGCCACATCACCCGCTAAAATTAGAATACTGCAAAACCCTTCCTATTTCTATATTATGGAGCTAATCCTACTTAGGCCATATGGGCATACACGCACACCAAGTAGCCTGGAGTGAGATTAGAACCTCTATCTACATAGTCTTACACACTATAGAGCACAGTACTTATTGCATGCACCATGGCTTAATTCTGTTGTATATGTGATTGTAGGCACAGTACTTGTAGATTACACACACTAAGCTTGTGGTGAACACCCTCTGTGGCCTGCACGTGATATTGCTTCATACTGTTATCTGCATCTAGTATTCTAGCGGTGTGATAACTGTTATTATCCTAGCTATGTGTGTACAGTTATCAGTATGCCCATATGTGGCTGTTTTCACTTAGATAGGCAAACCTGTGGGCTGGAACAATGTGCCCTGTCCATGCTTGTGTTGGCAATATTATACATTACACGACCTGCTCACCTGTTTCTGTCTACGTGGTGACACCAGCAGGCACAGGTGTCTGTAGGTAAATGGATTATATACTGTTGTGCCCTTATGTTGGATCCTTTGAGCAACAGTATGGATGTGTGATAGTGCAGATTTACTCATCATTATTAGGGTATGTAGGACAATAAAGTCATTTACGGACATACTTCTGTATATAACAGGGATGTATATATAAATGTAGCTGTGTCTGTGTATGATATGCATATGTGCTATGTAGATATATGGGGTGAGTCTATGTATCACCTTAATATGTATAGCTATATATACTGGAATATATTTATTTGACACTACATAGAACAGATATACTATGTATGTGAGCAAGAGATAGTGACAGATGGATATGTATATGTATGTCTGTAGGTATGGAACAGCCTTACAAGACTATCTGCAAATATATAGAGCTGAGTATATTTTTCTGTATTATTCTGTATTATAGAACTAAATTGTTGCTTAGATATCTGTTGTCTTAGTGTTCTAAAAATACACAGAGATTAGTATATATTTTTTGGGTTTTATAATTTGCACTCTGATTCCTCACATCTCTGTTGAAACTTTCTTCCCCACCCCACTTCATTGTGGTTTCTATTGCTTGTGTGTTGTTAACTCAAGGTTCCCTTAATTTGAACTGTTAATAGCAGCAGTCTGCATTTAAAGTGGAACAGCCTTACAAGACTATCTGCAAATATATAGAGCTGAGTATATTTTTCTGCATTATTCTATATTATAGAGCTAAATTGTTGCTTAGATATCTGTTGTCTTAGTGTTCTGCAAATATACAGAGATCAGTATATATTTTTTGGGTTTTATAATTTGCACTCTGATTCCTCACATCTCTGTTGAAACTTTCTTCCCCACCCTCCCTGTTCTGGTAGTAGTTTAAATTTGGTGGCTTTTGCAGTGCCCACCCCACTGTAGATTTGATCTAGGACACTCCCCCAGTCCCATCTCTTTACCGCATTCTACCTAATAAACCCTTTCTACACTTGCTTTTAGTCCTTTTTAATTTAATTACATTTTTTCAAACTGTGTGTGGACTAATATTGCTACATACTCAAGTATGCCAGCTTGCACTGCATGTGAATTGTTTTTACTACTGTTTTTGCTACTTTTCTGAAAAAAAAAAATAATAATAATTGTAAGCCTGTTTCCTACCTTTCCTGTAATTAGTGTTCCAGATACAGATTTGCTGTATCCAGGACTATTTGTAAGCTTCTGAGCCCCCAAGCCTTTCTGTGTTGGAGGGAAGCCTTCTAGCTTATCAGTGGGAGTGGTAAGCACTAGGTAACCTGTCTACCACATAAGGAGTGGTTCTGGCCCTGAATTTGTAGTTATTGGCCATTTGGGCGGTCTTCCATCTCTCTCAACTTTCTGATTTGAAGGCCTGCATTTGCACTTGTTTCTGTCCTGTAACTCCTGGGCCCGATTCATTTGCTCACTCACAAAAAAAAAAAATCTGCTTTTACTGTATTTGTGTTTCTTCCTACTTTATTTTGCTTTTGCGTCATCTTAAAAGTACTCAATTGTATTTATTACTGCTTGTTGTAACTCATTCTAAGCCTTTTAGTTTAAGCACTTGGGCTTCAGACCAGTTGTTTTACATTAGGAAGGTTTGTGGCCTGCACTGTGGTGGCAGGACAGGTAGCTTACATCCTTCTAAATTGGGAACTGCTGATTGAGGGCTCAGTGTCTGTTATTCTAAAAGTGTATTAATTCTGGTTTAAGCACTTGGGCTTCACGCCAGTTGTTTTACATTAAGAAGGTTTGTGGTCTGCACTGTAGTGGCAGAACAGGTAGCTTACATCCTTCTAAGTTGGGAACTGCTGATTGAGGGCTCAGTGTCTGTTATTCTAAAAGTATATTAATTCTGGTTTAAGCACTTGGGCTTCAGGCCAGTTATTTTACATTAAAGGGGTTCGTGGTCTGCACTCTTGTGGGAGGAGAGGCTGGACTCTGCCCTTCTGAGCTGGGAATTTCTGGTTAAAGGCTTATAGTGCCTGCATATTTGAACTGCTTCTTACTGAAATTGGTACACCTTGTTTGCTATAGCATAGACTAGATCCAGGCCTGCTGAATCTAGTTTTATTTGTATGCTGCTTGTTTGTTTGCTTGTTATTTCCCTGAAATGCTAATTCCACCTAAAACGTTGCTTTTCAGCGCTTCTGTGGATCCCTAGTTATATCTGCATTGCTTACTGTACTTATTTCCTTGTTTCACTTGAAAGAAAGTTACTGTTTGTCGTTTTTGCATTTAAGTTACCTGTAACACATTGCATTTAAGTTACCTGGCACTTGCTCACTAAAGCAATTATATAAGTCAGCACTAAAATATTAAAAGCACTACACCCTCACAAACTCCCCTTGAGTATCTCGTTCCCCATTGGCCCTTTTTTTTGAATTATAAAGGAATTCCCAATACTAGTCTAGCATGTCCCAAGGTCAGTTGTCAATCTCCTCTCTGGTCCAGCTGGGAATCTTGAGGCAATGTTACAACTGCCTCATGTACACAGACAACCCTCTCCTCCTCCCAACAAATTCCAACACATGTGAGAGATGCAACCATATAGCCATACTGGAGGCTAAGCTCTCTCAACTCAGTACTGGCAAAACCAGTGAGGAGGAGAAGGAAACCACACTCACTACAATTCCAGTCTCACATAGACCTACCACGACAGCAAACAAAACACATAAACACGCAAAAACATACTCGGAGGCTCTAAATAAAAATCTGCCTAAGCAGCAGAGACCTCCAAAGCAGACACCCAAGCAACCGCTACCCCAAAACAAAACACGTACAACACATAGCTCACAAAGCCAGTGTGCCGAACAGTCACAGCCCTTAAGGCTAAACAACACACCTGATACACTTGTAATAGATGACTCTATCGTCAGGCACACTGACATCCCGCTCACCAGGCTGAACAAGGAGAAGGTCACGGTGAGCTGCCTGTCGGGCACTAGGATCCGCCACATAACACAATCACTCAGATCACTGCAAGGCAAGTACAAATATGACTCAGTCATTGTCCATGCTGGTGTGAATGACCTGAGATGTACCTCCCTGGACTACATGAAAAGAGACATAGAGGAGCTCTCTGAGCATGTAGCCCAGGCCGGTATGACCCTGACCTTGAGTAGCATCTTACCCTCACCAAGAATGATGCCACAATATGAAGACAAGATGATCAATTTCAACAATTGGCTTAAGTATTGGTGTCATTCAAAGGGGATCTAATACCTGTCAGCCTGGGATGACATGCTCGACAAGCCACGATGCTTCGCTAGGGACGGCTTGCACCTGTCACCCCTGGGCTTTCGGATATTGGCAAAGGCTCTTGCTACCCCCATAGTGCCTTTTTTAGGCAAGGCTCAAAAGACAAACCCACCTCCATAGGTATCACAAGGGATAAGAAACTAAGAGTAATGCTACTCAATGCCAGAAGTATAAACCTCAAGATGCATGCACTCGAAACTCTCCTTAGCATGGAGAACATCGATATCTGTGCAGTAACAGAAACCTGGTTCAAGGCTCCCGAGAGCACCCCAGCACTACCAGGTTATACCTCATACCATGCTTTTTGGCCCCAAAACTTGGACCAAACCACAAAAGGAGGGGGAAGTATCAATATTCGTCAAAGACACCTCCAGGTTGGTGCCACAGCACGAAGCATCAGAGACTATCCATGTGCAACTAACAGTGGGTAAAACTGCCTTCCAGTTTATAGCCTGCTACAGACCACCTTCCCAAACCCAGGAACCCCACTCGGCCTTCCTGAAAACACTGGAAAATATGAAGGTCTCTCCAAACACCATTATATTGGGCGACTTCAACTACCCAAACATAGACTGGGAGCATTACTCTAGCTCCAACACCCTAGCCCAAAGGTTCCTAGAATTTATAAACTCAAATGCTATGGAACAACTTGTTACCACTCCCACAAGAGGGGAAAACATACTAGACCTGATCATCACCAACATGGGGACTCTATGCTCCAGACCAGAAGTGTATCCCTCACTGGTAAGATCAGACCATAAACTAATCTCACTGGATATTCACATCCTGACTCCACCCCCTGCCCTGAAAACCACAGTGAAAAACCTCTCTAAAGCAAATTTCACACTCCTCAAAACCAAGGTGGAATCCTTCAAAGCCCCCGGGCCTGTGGAAAATATGGCCCAGACCGCAGAATCCTTTATAAACGCATTCTATGAACACCTTCAGGAATGCATGGATCATGCAATCCCAAATAAAACCAAGACCCAATCCTCCAAAGGCAGGCGTCCTGTCTGGTGGACCCCAGCCATAAACAAACTATACAATAGAAGGAGGAAGCTACTACATGATAGAGCAAAATCCCAAAAAGGGAAGGCATCTCTGATCAGTATTAGCAAAAAACTACGGGCACTCATAAAATCGTCTAAGGCCAGCTTCGAGAGAAAAATTACACAGGACACTAAGGATAATCACAAGGCTTTCTTTAGGTATGTTAGGAACCTGGGTGGGAATTCCCAGATATGCTCAGAATTAGTCCAAAATGACAAAAATACACCAAACCCACAGACATTGCAAACATCCTAGCTGACAGGTTCAGAGCAAACTTCTCCCCCCCCTCCACACCAAAAGGGCAAATATTTATCCCAGCAGAGTGCTGCCCCCCTGACATCTCAGATGCTCAGGTAAGAGCTGCCCTCTCCAAATCAAAAAACACAGCATCAATGGGACCAGACGGTGTCCCGGGCTGCATCCTACATGAACTCCAAGAAGAGCTAAACCCAAACATAAAACTACTGTTCAATCTCAGCCTTACTACAGGATATGTACCCAAAGACTGGCGTACAGCAACAGTGGTCCCTCTCCACAAAGGTGGTGCCTCAATGGATCCAGGAAACGATCGCCCCATAAGCCTGACTAGCTTGGTCTGCAAAGCTATGGAAAGGATCATCATGGACCTCATAAATAAAGATATTGGGGACCTACAGACACTGGATCCTACCCAGTTTGGCTTTCTTAAGGGCAGATCCTGCCTCTTAAATCTGGTTGATTTCTTTGAAACAGTCACCAAGGCCGTTGACGAGGGGAAGGTGGTCCACACAGCCTACCTGGACCTCGCAAAAGCCTTTGATACAATACCCCACTCGGGCATTATAGATAAGCTCACCAGCTTAAATATAAACCCCTATGTCACTAGATGGGTTGCAAACTGGCTCAAGGACAGAACCCACATGGTTAGAATTGCTGGAGCCATGTCAGACTCCAAACCAGTTACAAGAGGCATCCCACAAGGCTCAGTCCTGGGACCTCTCTTGTTCGGTATATATTTCTCGGCGGTACAGGCCAACATGGAAGGACTGTGGCTGACTAAGTTCGCAGATGACTGCAAACTGGGCGCCATAATCAACTCGCCAGCCGACACAAGCATCCTCCAAAAGGGCCTCATAGAAACAGGCAACTGGTGCCAGAGCCATGGCCTCAAGCTAAACGCCAAAAAGTATATAGTCATCCCCTTTGGCAAAAACAAAGTGCCCACAAATTACCACATAGATGGTAATCCATTAAGTACAGAATAAGTAATTAGGGACCTGGGGATGCAAGTTGATAGCAATCTCTCATTTGACAACCACATGGCCAAAGTGGTTAGAAAAACATTTTATATAGCCCACCTAATCATGAAGGGATTCACATCTAGATCAGGGGAGGTCTTCGTGCCTCTTTACTCATTCCTCATCAGGCCCATAATTGAGTACAATGCCCCTTTTGGGATGTACCTTACCAGACACCTGCAGCAACTGGAAAGACCCCAAAAGTACCTCACCAAGAGGATCATAGGGCTCAAACAGATGCCATATGCTGCCCGGTTAAAGAAACTCCAGCTCTACTCAGTGGCATACCGCCTGCTCAGAGGCGATCTGTGCCTGACATATAAAGCCATGTCCAACCCAGAATTAATGGACATGCTGCACCTCAGCAAATCCAAATCCCATCGAGCTCTGGCGCTCGAGACTTGAACCTCAGCACTGAAATAAATAGGACATGCTGGAGGGACAGATTCATAACCCAGAGGCTCCCTTCACTCTGGAATAAAATCCCAGTCCAGGTTAGGCAGAGTCCCTCATTGACTCTCTTCAAGAGGAATCTTGATGAGTGGATGGGAGATCGTAGGTTTACTCTGGGTATCACTTCTGTGTCACTGTTAGACAGAGGCACAGTATACTAACCTCGAAAAAGGGCATAGCAAAATTAATTTAAAATGGGTGGCGAAAGCCAAACACACTCTGGCTAGGCTTATAAATGCCCTAGGGCAGATAGCCTTGTATGAACCTATGAACCTATAGACATATCTATACATAACAGGTCATTTTGATGAAGGGGCAACAAAACTGCGCTCATTTTAACTTATTGTATGGGCATGCCCAATGGGACTGTCAGTACTTCTAGAGTGACTCCATGCCACACCTACCCTTACTCCAGTCTGGGATTTTGTGTGTTACAAACATTGACATCTATCTCTGTTTGTGCAGTACTGCCCTTCACTCAAATTGTCCACTGCATTCCAAAGCTGTCTTTTGTCATTAATATGTGACTTAGGATCAAAATGTTAAACCACGAACAGACTGACAGTCTGTAAAAACACCGACATAATAATACCTCACATACAAAAGATGTGAATAATTCCAGATTAGAAGCATCCACATCATCACCCATGCTAGCTTCCTAGCCCACTGAGCCACACAAGCTGCCAGACAGAGAGGAGCCATTCATCACACAATCACCAGCATAAATATGTATGCTATTATCCTGTGTTAAGTGAGACATACTGTGTGAGATCATTTCTATGTTACAGCCCTGAGATTACCTGGTCTACTGGTATACCATTCCTCTTTTTCTGTTAAAGCAGTTATATGGGAACACTGCTGTATTGGGGGTGGGGGAACAACATCACATGATCTGCTGGGATAGACAGTGGTCCATATATCATGTGAGTCCACTGTTTAACATACTCCCTTGACTGATGTACTGAATATTCCAACCATGAGGACTAGTGAATATTAAGGAACACATACTATTGGAGTGGGTATCTGTAGTTCCATGTGGATGTTACATCTGTCCAAATAGCCCACCATATTTCCTTGCATAACAGCAGCAGATCCATACATATGATACCATATTATAGTAATCATTACAATCAGTTTGTAGGTTAGAAACTTACCTTTTGAATGCAGCAGTTGACAGAACTGTAGTTCATGGCTGACTCTGTCTGATGTAAGCAGTACACAGCCAATACATGGATAGGTACAGGTTGTGTGGGTTGCCTGACCTGAACTATTTTAATATATGTATGTGAATAAGAGTAAAGTGTCAGACCCTAGGGCCCTAGATTGTCAGTGGATGTGCTATGCGTTGTCTCTTAGCCAATGCCAGGGCATACTGGGCACACCTACATCTGCCTACAGGGACATCAGCAGGGTGTTCCTCCTCCGAGTCCCCCTGTGGGTGCAGCTGTGGTGACCTAGGCACTGGTGGGGGGCTGTGTATCCCTCCCCTTTGCTGATCCTGCTGCAGCTGTTTCTGCAAGATCATATTGTGTAGCATAGCACATACTGTGAACATATGTACTTATGTAGCTGAAGAGTACCACAAAGCTCCACCAAATATATCGAGGCACCAGAACCATGACTTCAGAAGCCCAAACACATGCTATATGATGTTCCTAGTTTGTGCATGTGCCTAATTATGGCATTCCTCTGTGGGTGTGTGTGCATTTCTGATGGGTGTCATCATCCACGGTTCCAGTGCATAGCCAGCATCCACCTGTAAATGACCATGTGGGATGTCCCCCCTAGCAAACATCTGGTACAGCTGTGATGTGCACCAGATATGGGAGTCATGATAACTGCCATGGCTGCCAGCACACACATTCATGATAATCGCCTGGGCATTGCACATGACCTGGCAGTTGATGGAGTGGTACCCCTTCTGGTTGACATAGATTATACCATCCTCACCGGGTGGTGCCTTGATGTGTACATGAGTGCAATCTATGGCACCCAGTATCTCGGGGTAGTGTTCTACATGGTAGAAGTGTTGCATATTGCTGACCCTCGCCTCAGGGGTGAGGGGAAAATAAATGTGCTCACTGACTTGTGGTAGCATGGCATCTAGGAATTGGTGGAGTACTCTGGATGCTGATACCTGTGAGACCCAATCATGTCCCCAGTTGGTGGATACACATACCTTTGTTTCCACTGGGATAGGTTCCCTTCTGTTGGCTCTGGATCTGGGTTGAGGGCGGCAGAGCTCAGTGAGTTCTTGTAGTATGTCTCTGCCCACCCTGTAGCACTCTACAATCTCCAGCTCATGTAGCTCCTGAAAGGTTACCCTGGGTCTGAACACTCTTCTCCTTCACTGTCTAGGCCTATTGTCAGCAGCAGCAGCATTGACTTCAGCATCTATCACATACAGATGTAGCAGACCTGCAGCAGCCTCTAGCATTCTGTCAGGTTAAAATTCCCAAGTGTGCATTCCAATGGACCAAAGTATTGGGGAAAAATCAGATTGTAGGGTGTCTGCATACTTTATAGAGCTCTGCTGTAGGTGCAGAATGTGTGATTGGCTATGATGCATTCCACCTGCCTAGCATATAAATAACATCATTTAGTGGCCCTATTTTAAGTTAAACAAGGATTAAGACTGATTAATATGTCATTAGCCTTTTAGATACACTCAGCACTGTGGCACACCATGCAAACTCTTGCCCGGTAGGTATACAAAGTTTAGAAGTTAGTGCACACACACCCCTGGATGGACATGCTCAGCACTGTGATGTGCCATGCAAACAGGCGCAGCTAAGCTGAAATGAGCTTAGAAGTCATTGGACACACCCTCCCCTGATGTCAGCTACCTCCTGTGTACACAACAATATGGTTCTCTGCCTACATAAAGGGGGTATGCAGAAATGATTACCCCTTTATGCTATTCATTAACTCCACCTCATTTGCATAGGGATCTGTGCTCACAGCCTGGAAACTACACGCTTCATAGTCCTAACACTTCAGCAACTGCACCAATGCACCATTGTAGATACTCCACGCATTTCTGTCACATAATATTAATTTTTTCCAATTATTTTTTTTATTTTTCTATAAAGCATATTTGCACACTGCAGTGTGTTGCAAAAGTATGCCCAGATTATTAAAAAATACATTAATTTAATTTATTTCCTTTTCAGACACATAGGAGGATAGTTTCATTCATATCTGTATGTGGTATGCTATTTCAGTTCATATATCTACATTTTTACAGCCCCTTTTGACTGTCTACACTCCTGTACATGGAATTTTTCTGTGTACATTACAGACTTTGAGACAGGGGTCTAAAGAGCTGCGTATCTGCTTGCTGGATCACTCTGCCTGACACATTTGCATGAGATTCACCTGCTTATGAGGTAATTTGTATGCCACGGAACTTCCATTGTTGGCACGTGCATGCCTGCTGCTCAGCAGTGCTTACTGAATCTAAAATCTTATCAAAACCAAAGAAAAAACACAAAAACCTAATAAATCCAAAAGGCGTACACAGATTTGGTGTACCAAACAGCTTTAATCCTGGTACCTCGGCATTTCACTTTCAAAGGATGCCTTGCTTAATTACTTTCATGTTAGCAGTGCGACCCAATGCTTACACAGTAAAAAAAAATGTGTAGGCTTTATTAAATTCCCCCTACATATATATATATATATATATATATATATACAGATATATCTGTATCTGTCTATATATATATATATATATATATATATATATATATATATATATATATATATATATATACATATATCATGCATGTATGTATTTAGCCCCACTAAATGTAGCATCCTGGCTTTTAGTCTTGAATCTGCTAATTGTTCTGTTGTGTTCAGTCTTTGAATCCATTTAGTCCACTTTGTTCTCAGTGAGTCTGGACTGTATCTCTATCAGATATAGTAATGCTGTCTTTTGTAGTGTCATACTATTATGTTATTATGTGTATAACTTTCTTGGAGAAGCTTTTATTGTGCATGCTAAATTTGTTTCATTGAAACAGCATGTTATCCCCCGGCCAGTTTATGTTGTCATACCTTGTGACAAATTTCACTTGAGTACTATAATGGGTCTTGTGACTTGGTTCTTTACCGTAATATCTATCCAGACTAAGACTTAACTTCTGGCTGGCAATTTGTGTTAGGAAATATTAGTCAAGCAATAAAAATGACATAGTTATTTTGAGAAATTCTTACATTTTTTTACAGTTCTTGCTGTATGGTCTTACAGAAGAACACTGGTAAGTGAACTATGATGGATGAAGTAAATGAGCTTAAATTTTATTAAGAACAAACTGGAGAGAAATCCCTTTGAATACAGTGAATGAAGACTGTTCTTTTCTTTAAAGACTGTTCCTCTCACTAATAATTCTCTTTGTTACTGATGCATTTTCAGTTTTCATCCTTGTCACCTTCAATGTTGCTCTTGGTCACCTTTCTTTTCCTTGCCACAATTAATATTATGATGTATTTAATAAAGTAATACATACTTTGAAATCTATTGACAAATATTGCGATGCAGTTGCAGGAATGTGTGAAAGAGATGGGGTCAGACATTTTAATCTGTGATGTATAAATAAACAGCCAGCTAAATGTTATACTCTTGTCTTCAAATAATTGTATGGCCTATTTTAGCTCACTCAAGCCTAAAACACCTTTTTTGTTTACTCCCAGTTCACATTCATGCCATATTATGGCACCCAGAGCTTTTTTAAGTCTGGTTTCTTTAACTAAGTGACTTACCAGCTAATAACATACATTATTTTAAAGGCAAGGAGCTAGTAACAAAATGGCACTAATATTGTTAGTCTAGGATATCCTGCAGTCTAAAAATTAATCCTTGCCACTTATTATTCATATTTGTAAATGTATGTTCATATTGTCATAACTGAGAGACCAACATATTATTGAGGTATAGTGAAACACCAATGTGAAAGACAGGACAATCTGTTGTCAATATTATTTATATCACACTATACTAGAAATATTGCCACTTGCTAGCTAGTAATTATGAAAATAAGCAATATTTCCATATGTACTTAATAATTAAAAAACTGAGTGACTTACAAACTGTAAAACCAGTAAAGTCGTGTAAAAGTGCTTACCAAAAAAACAAATACACCAAAAAATAAGCACCCTGTCCCTTCATTTGTTTTATTGTTTTACTAATATGACAGTTAATAATATTGACCTAATGGTTTTTCCTTCTCTGATTATTTTAAATATTAATATTCATGATTTATGCTAATTTAAAGTTTTTTATTGGCAGTTTTTTAACTAATTATGGTTGTTTTAAACCTATTTAAACTGCTTTTTTAAGAAAAGGCCTTTGTTCTGATAAAGTCAACTGTGTTTGATGAAAGCGCTTAACTGATTTTTTATACAATAAAACGGACTGGAGACTGACTACCAGGGTGCTTATTTTTTGGTTTATTGACTTACAAACTGTTCCATGACATTAAGTGAAACAAAAATGCATCTTATATTCAGTATTATACAATGACTGGCCATTAATATTCCAAAATGGGCACACTGATTGGTCAGCCCAACTAGTGTGCCCATTGTAAATCCAAGATATACCAAAGGAAAAAGGTCCAATCGCCTGGAGTTTTTTCCATTAATATATGAAATAAAAATATTCATTTTATTTCATTTTTTTAATAACCTCCCAAAAATGGAGTCCTAAATGAATGAGAGAGATGGCACAGAGAAAAATAAAAGGATAACCTGGTATGTATACAAAATTAAACAAACATACCTGATTATCCTTTTATTTTCTGTCTCATCTCTCCTGTACTTTAAAATACTTACATTTCTTAAATAGTGTCTTTGTATAACGGCGCATTATTGTTCTTCCATGGCTGGTGGCATACTGCTTCCTTGTGTTGATGTACTGCGCATGCATATGGGACTTGTATTCCCATGTATATCCAGTACATCAATGCTTTGAAATGGAAGCAATGGAGAAAAGAAAATCTCTGTTGCTCCGTTTTTGTTTTCTTTTTTTTTTTTAGTTAAAAAAAAACTTTAGGGCAGTTTAGGGGTAGGAGAGAGACAGCATGGAAGAAATACAAGGGATATCAGGTACGTGTGTTTAATTTTAAATAACGTACCTGATTTCTCTAGTATTTTGTCCAAGCTACCTCTCTGGTATGTCCGGAGTTGGGACTAAAGATTTTCCCCCAGATTCAGCAAGCAACCATGCAGGAATAAGTTATTCCTGCATGGCAGGGACCATTCCTGTTCAGCACAGTAGTGCAACATGCAAATGCATGAAGGTACGCAGCCATGCTGCAATATGTACATGGAAATGTGCATGAGCACAGGGGGTATGTCTGAGAGCAGAGCTCTCACAATACATACACCCCCTGCACTCCAGAATTGCCGTTCAGCAATTTAAAATGAGCTAGAACACTCGTAACACCCCCAACCCATCAGGGTATGAAAGCTGGACAAAGCATAAGGGACAATCATCCCAACCAAGCCAAAAGTTGATAGAATAACAGATTTAAAAAACAAAATTGAAGAAAAAACACCCAAGTCACAGATTAGGTTTTGTAAGCACTTTCGTTTACTCAACATAGGCAAACTTCATCAGACAATACAATTACAAAAATAACCTCCTTATATAAGGACTCATAATCAACATCACCATAATAATTAGGCAGACAGAACATTTAAAGGGACAGTACATAAAAATGTATATATGCATGTATATAAAAGAAATAAAACAAATATATGTTTCTATTAATACTAAAAAGTATTGGGTGCCGCTTCAAGTTCCGCCTCCACTATTCCGTCCTCTGGTTTTCGAACATCACCTACTAATGGAGGCTCTAGAAATGGACAGATGGACTTATAGCCTAATGGGGCTGTAAGTAATCCAACTTCTACTCTACCTAGCCTAACTGATTGGTTTAAGGATCCTGCACTGTTTTCTGGTAATTTAGAAACAAAGCGATTTAGGACAAGCGGATCCAAATAACCTTAATTATAAATAACCTTAATTGTATTAACCTTGTGAACAATTTGAAAATGTTTGATATCAAACTTTTTCGTTTAAAGAACTTACAAATTGAAATTCAGTATTTAACGGAATGTGTTAATCGCCAGCAAGTTCTGAAAGGACTGAGACTCTGGCAGTATCCGACCGGTTTGTGTAATAAATCTCCCTTGCATATAGAGTTGGTAAAACTGTTTGATAAACATAGGTGTGAATATCTTAACCTTTTAATTAAAGATTATACAGCACAAACAGAGACTCTAAAAAATGAGATATCTACACTTGATAACATTATACGGATGGATAAAGAATTTGAAAGGTACAGATTTGACTTTATGCGTATATTCTCAAGTATTGATGGCGCTTTAACTAAAATAAGAGACAACAAGGTTAAGAAACTTAACCGGGACCGTTTTGCATATGCCAAAGGCAATGCTTATCCTACACCACGGTCCAATAGTTTAAATATTGTTCTTAGTGAGAATGACAGAGGTTTACCTAACGATTTACAACTTAGTTTGGATATTATTGAAGGGGATGATGTTGTTTCAAATGATGATTCCTCGACTGAGAATCCTTCTATCAGGAAAAGTGAATGCCTTAACAATAGATCTAACACAAATAGTGCTAATATTGATGGCACTAATGCTAGATCTCCTCAGGATTTTTCGAGGGGCAAGACTGGGGCCAAAGGAGGCCAAGTGAATTATACATCACAACAACAACGGTGGAAGAAAAAAACACCAAACAAACAGAGGAGATAGGAGCAAATATGGACATAATTTTACCTATTGTTAATGCAGACACACCTGTTATTTTGACTAATAGTACCAATGACCTTAAAATTTATAATTATTCTACTTTTGTGCCTTCTCTACTACAGATTGAAGTTTTGGCAAAAAGGTGTACCTTTGTCCCTGCCTTCAGGGAGGATTTGGCTAGAAGGTTGGTTGACTTAACGCTATACACTAGAAAGTTGAATTTACATGTTATGTTTGGGAACAATTCTAATATTGTGAACGAATTTAGGATTGTTGGCGTGTTTAATCCCCTATTACATCTGGCTATTTCACTATTTGAAAAAGTGTGTTCCAATGATATCAGAACTTCTTTTAACAACAAGGCTTCTCACAGAACTAAGGATTTTAATCTTTCTAAAGAAGAAAATGATGCATTTAAATCCCTGAACTTTGCTAATATCCGGATTATTAAGCCGGATAAAGGAGGGGGATTAGTCTTTATGAATAATGAAACATATACAGAGAAAATGAAAACCCTCCTTTTGAGTGAAGCTTATATTAAAGTTTCAAAGAATGAAATAAATGAGGCACACCAACATTTTAAAGGGTTCATTAATGATCTCTTTATTGATGGCAGTATTGATGTTGATACATTTAACTATCTTTGCATCAATTACCCAATGACCCCTGTGATTTTTGGGCTGCCTAAAATACATAAAGATCTCGGTGACCCTCCTTTCCACCCCATAGTTGATGGAAGGCAGTCCATCACATATGACTGTGCCAAATTTGTGGACAGTAAATTGAAGAAGGCCATTAGTGATGAATCCCAAATATGTAGGGATTGTTGGGCTTTTCTGGAAAGTATCAACAAAATTGTTTTCTCTGAAGAGTACAACTTCCTCACCCTAGATGTACGTGATCTGTACACTGTTATACCCTATGATATCAGGTGTGAATGGGTAAGGGAGTTTCTTTTGGGGAAACGGGTTGAAGGTGCCACCATTGACTTGACCTTGTATTTATTGGAGTTGGTCCTTAAAAATAACTATTTTATGTTTGATCAGGAATTTTATCTCCACAAAACGGGTGTAGCTATGGGTTCCCCTTGTGGGGGTACCTTTGCTAACACCGTAATGGCTTTTTGGGAGAAACAATTTTTATTTAAAAATGTTGAATTTCAACAAAAAGCAGTGTGGTACACCCGTTTCTTGGATGATATTTTTATTCTTTGGAAAGGGGACCAACTTTCGGCAGACTTGTTTATTCAAGAGATTATGAAGTATACTGAATTTTTGAAATTCACCTGGGAATTCCATACTGAAAGAATTTCCTATTTGGATGTTAGCTTGATTAAGGATGTTCCTAATCGTAGGTTTATTTCAAGAATTTATAGGAAACCTACATACTCTAACGCCTTTTTACATTTTACTAGTTGCCACCCTAAATTTCAGAAAAGGGCTGTAGTTAAGGGCTAACTAGTCTGGGCGGCTAGAATGGTTACCTTGGAATCTGAATTTCTGGATGAGTGTGATAATTTAAAGGAAATGTTTTTGAAACGTGGTTACCCTAGTATCTGGTTGGATGAATTGATAGAGGAAGTCTACCTGAAAAGATTGAATGGCTGGTTCATTCCACTTCTAAATAAAATGGGATTGGATGAACCGGTAATTCTGGATTTGAAATTAGATAATTTCTATATAGATTTTATCAGTCTGAGATGGATACCACTTTTAGGGTTGGAATAATTGAAAATGATAATAATAATGTTCCACAATTAACCAGAAATCGGTGCCAATAACAGGTGAAACTCGACCAAAATATCCAAAAACAAATTCACCTCGTAGCCAATGTCCTCCAACCACAAAGACACAGTTTATTTCCACAATGAACAACAAAAAGTTAAGCGCTTTCGTCAGTTGACTTCATCAGAACAATAATACATAAAAAAACACTCACTTAAATATAAACCATTGCCCACAATTAAGAATCAATTGACCAATCATCAAAGCAAAACAATTCTTAAAGTAAAAAAGTTCATAAAGAGAAAAATGATGGATAAATAGGTAATAGAAAAATAAAATATATAACTACCATGATAAAATAAGAATTAGAATAAATATTATGTCACACTGTAATATGGTAAAATGTACTAAAACCTAAAACATAAAACTTATTGCATATTGCCTTTCATAATTTATAAGCTCTAATATAATGCTTTAAAATGAAATATGTAACTACCTTGTAAAATAATAATTACAATAAATATGATGTCACACTGTAATATAGTAAAATATACTAAAACATAAAACATAAAACATATTGCATATTGCCTTTCACAGTTTATAAGCTCTAAATTTAAGCTCAGATTTAATGCTTACGTGGTCATTTAGACCAGGTGGGACAGTGTCATTCAATTCTAATTGCCATCTAGCTTCTGCCCTTAAAAGTTGGTTATTCCAATCCCCACCTCTTATATCCTTACCTACCACTTCAAGAATACCAAACTGGAAAAAGCGTTCAGGAAAAGGTTTAATGTGTTTAAATAGTGCGTTTTTTTCATCATGTTTAGAAATGCTATATAGGTGCTCATAAATCCTCCTACATAACTTTCTTTCCGTCTTTCCCACATAATATTGTTTACAAAACTGGCATACTGCTAAATAAACAATTCCTGAAGTGTTACAGGTCCCTGTTCTAAAACTTACTTCAATATTGTAAGGTCCCAACAGCACAGACAGGGTACTAATAATATATTTACAATAATCACAGGCACCACATTTAATGGTCCCCCTGTTATTGATTTTCCTAGCATGCCCATGATTTTCCAATAAACTTTTTAAATTCCTGTTGACCTTGTAAGTGAAAGAAGGTTTGTTGCCAACAGTAGACCATAATTCTTGATTGCACTTGAACATACTTTAATTATTCAAAATAATGTTTCTAACTTGGATAGATGTTTCACCCTCAATCAACACCATAGATTTAGTGTAATCCAAACCATTGTTGCTATCTTGTACAGGGGTAATCTCAGTGGTACCAAGTAATGGTTTAAATCTCAAACCCCATTCTTTAACCACTTGTTCCTTGATATCATTCACAAACTTCAAAGGATAACCCCTAGCTCTAAACATATCAACCAACTTGTCTGTTTCAGAGATCACAGAATCTATATCAGAGCACATTCTCACAACACGGACCATTTGTCCCTTCACTATGTTCCTTTTAACATAGTAGGGATGACAACTAGAAAAGGCTAGATAGTCATTTGAAAATGTCAGTTTCCTGTAAATACAAGACTGGAAACAGCATTTAACAAAATCTTTGTACAAAAATACATCGAAATAGTTAATATTAGAGGACCCGAAGGAACCTGTAAATTTAAAATACTCACATGTATCATTTAAAAACTCCATAAAAATATCATGAGAACCATCTACCTTCCATAAAATAAATAAGTCGTCTAAAAACCTAAGATAAAACAACCACTTGTCTGTAAATGTGCTCCAAAAAATAAAAATAGTCTCCCATTTATACATAACTAGATTAGCAAAAAGGGGGGCACAACTGTTACCCATGGCTACACCAGCAACTTGCCGAAAAAATTCCCCTTCAAACATAAAAAAGTTGTTTTTTAGAATAACTTCCATCAAGACCATAATAAAGTTAATCATGGTATTACCCAAATTCGTCTTTTCGACCAATGCCTCATGGAAGAACTCTAAACCCTTCTCATGTGGAATAGAAGTAAATAAATCGACCACATCAATAGTAGAGAAACACACTTCATTACCATAATATTCATGTTTGATTCTTTTTAAAAAATCCCAGGAGTCAATCAATATATGCTCAATGGGCACCAAGCTTTTCCTAACGGTACGGTCCACAAACACCCCCAAAGGGTATGTAACACTGTTGTTACCAGCAATTATTATGGTGGATCACTTACATTCTTGTGAGTCTTAGGTAAGGGGACCAACTTTCGGCAGACTTGTTTATTCAAGAGATTATGAAGTATACTGAATTTTTGAAATTCACCTGGGAATTCCATACTGAAAGAATTTCCTATTTGGATGTTAGCTTGATTAAGGATGTTCCTAATCGTAGGTTTATTTCAAGAATTTATAGGAAACCTACATACTCTAACGCCTTTTTACATTTTACTAGTTGCCACCCTAAATTTCAGAAAAGGGCTGTAGTTAAGGGCTAACTAGTCTGGGCAGCTAGAATGGTTACATTGGAATCTGAATTTCTGGATGAGTGTGATAATTTAAAGGAAATGTTTTTGAAACGTGGTTCCCCTAGTATCTGGTTGGATGAATTGATAGAGGAAGTCTACCTGAAAAGATTGAATGGCTGGTTCATTCCACTTCTAAATAAAATGGGATTGGATGAACCGGTAATTCTGGATTCAGAATTAGATAATTCCTATATAGATTTTATCAGTCTGAGATGGATACCACTTCTAGGGTTGGAATAATTGAAAATGATAATAATAATGTTCCACAATTGAATAATGGGAAATTGAGCTTTACTACGACATATTCCTTGAATTCCTTTATAGTCAGATCCATTCTTTATAAGAACTGGTGTTTTCTTACTGATGATCACACTATTTATAATTGTATTGGTGATCATCCTAAAATAACCTTTAGGAGAGGTAGGAACATTAAATGTCTTTTGGAAAACCAGACTTTGAATCCATATTCACCTTATAATGATATGCACAAGTGTGAATCCTGTAAGTGGTGCAAATACATTAATGTAAGAAAATCTTTTTGCATCCTTGATAAAAAATACAATATAACGGGTAAATTCAATTGTAATTCTAAAGGGGTTGTTTACCTCCGTACTTGCATTTTATGCAATGCCTTTTATGTAGGTAAAACTGAGAGGCCCCTTAAGAATAGAATTTATGAACACCTATATGCAATAGAGAAGTCTAATTAATGCTTTGGCCAAACACATTAATTCGCATCCTAATCATAAGTTCGAATTTACTGTTATTGATAAAGTACATGAAAATTTTAGAGGTGGGCCTCTTTCACTTAAATTAGATGAAAAAGAATTGATGTGGCAGCTAAAATTGAATGCCATGGCCTCCCCTGGCTTAAATGATTCCATTTCTATTGGTAGTATTTTAAAAATGAGGGCACTTATGAGATAATATTTTCTATTTATTGTTGTCTTTATATATATATATATATATATATATATATATATATATATATATACATTTATATTTATGAATAATACTTGGAACTTATTTACGAATGTTTATTAATAGGTATGTACCTTTGAAAAATTCTTTTTAGTATTAATAGATACATATATTTGTTTTATTTCTTTTATATACATGCATATATACATTTTTATGTACTGTCCCTTTAAATGTTCTGTCTGCCTAATTATTATGGTGATGTTGATTATGAGTCCTTATATAAAGAGGTTATTTTTGTAATTGTATTGTCTGATGAAGTTTTCCTATGTTGAGTAAACGAAAGCGCTTACAAAACCTAATCTGTGACTTGGGTGTTTTTTCTTCAATTTTGTTTTTTGCATTTGTTGGTTTTGAGGTTTGTTCAAGAATAACAGATTTAGTATAAACAGATAGTGCACACCTCCCAACCTGTCAGAGTAAGGAATGTGGACAAAGCCATAAGGGACAATCGTCCCTACAAAGCAGAAAGTTGATAGAATAACAGGTTCAGCATTAGCATGGATATTCTGAAGGGTACAAATAAAAAAACACAACAAATAAATTATTTTTTTTAATATATGCAATAATTTTTAAGCGTAACTGCGTGGGTGTGACTGTTGCTTAGCTATGCTTAGCACATCTGAAATGGCACCATAAGTTAAAAAGCAATAGACATCCAGCATAAGCAATAGTGTAGTGGTTACAGCATACGCCTTGCATGGAGTCATTCATGGTTTGAGCCTGACCAAAGCCATTTCTGTCTTGTATGTGTAAATATAAATTTTTTTGTATATTTATGTAAAAAGTAACTGATTTTTCTCAACCAGAGTAGTGTATTAGGCCCAGATGTGAGGTGTCAATGTATTTCTTCTTTCAGATTTTTCCCGGTTAGGGGTCGCCACAGCAGATCACCTGTCTGCTCATGACTGGCATTGGAATTTTATAGTGCCAAGTTGCCAGCCCAGCGCCCAACCTTCCACAGAAGGCAGCTACTCATGCCTAGGGCAAATTTCGGGTGTCCAATCCACCTACAGCATATCTTTGGCATGTGGGAGGAAACTGGAGCACCTGGAGGAAACCCACACGACCACAGGGAGGACATGCAGCCTCTACACAGAAGGAACCCCAGCCGAGGATCGAAGTAGTGAACCTCTTGTTGTGAGGCAGGAATGCTAACTACTGTGGCCACCCTAAGGTGTCAGTGTAATAAAGTAGTGAAACCCCCATATAAACTCAAGTGCCCCAAACAGTATAGTCACACAAGAATAAATTAATCACAGCACATTGGGGGATGTCAGGGAAGGTAAATAAATCTATATTATGTAATAAATGATGTATCAATCCCATACAGGTGGTAGACCAATATAATAAAACATAAGCAATGCTAAGCATTGCACAGCTATGTTGACCGGGTGTAAGCATTGTGTACATATGAATACTAAACAATGAATAGCCCAGCTAAGTGGATTTGCCCAGTGATAAGCAGTGCTGAACCCACCCCTTTAAGCACTGCCAACCTTAGCTAAGCAGGTTTGCCCGTAGCTTAGCTGAGCTCAGCAGTTCCAAAAGTAACCAATCACGGCAACGTGTGGGAAATCGGCCCTATTTAAACCCTGTAGGCTGGAATACAGCCCATAACCAGTTGGAGCTCATCACTGCAGGCACCATGGATGGAGTAGGAGAAGGTGTTCACTTTCGTGCACATCGCTGGGGCATTCTGGAATCCAGGGTCATGGCTGGACTCCTTGTTGAAAACCATGATTTGAGACTGCTGCAGGACCAGTACAAGGGCTCAGAATATAAAACAGAGGCCTGGGACCATCTCGTCTGTAAACTCACCAGTGCTACTGGTATCCCTCAGACTGGTGAACAGGTTCGACATCACTATGCTGATCTCAAGCAGAGAAAGAGGGACCTTCTGGACCAGTGGGAACAAGACGCTCGGGCAGGGAATGCCCCAGTAGTGTGTATGTATCAGTATCAATTGCTATTTAAGATAGTCCAGGCTGTGTATGTAATGGATAGGTAATCATAAATGTTTCGCTGTCTCCTGTACAGCTGCATCTGAGAGGGCTTCAAACTTGGAGGCACATGGAAGCAGGTTGCAAAGGCTGCATGGTGAGGCTGGTGAGTACTGATCTAGCTGGCAGTATAATCGAAAGTGGTAGAATATCACCTGTCACTGCTGTAATATGTGTATTGTTTGAACTGAATAAAACTGAAATTACCACAAATAATGCTAGTGATATACATAAAACAGTGATAACCTGTCAATAAAACTATACAACTCTGGACTGTTGTGTTTTATTTGTAATGTGTTAGAGGGAATTGGAAATGAGTATAGCTTTTGCACAGCAAATATGGCTCTGATACCATTAAGTATCTGAGGTACATGTGGCAAACAGTCAAGTCTTGTACAACAGATTAAAGTTCCCCTGCACTATGATCGATAGCTGAATATTAAAAATGCTTGCTAACCCTTGTTTCCTGTAATGTAATATCTGAAAGTGTGAGTACACAGTAGAACAACTGTCTGTCATGCAGGAATGTCAGAAGTACAAGGTCAGATCGGCCAAATCACAGACTAAAAGGTAGAAAACATTCACACAAAATAGCAGTTCCTTGATAGCTTGTTCTGATAATCATCAGCATTGTGACTACTTTTTGAACAAACTGGCAGGGTTTGAATCCTGGGAGTGGTACTAAGCTGTCTGTATATTTTCACACAAGAATATGTGAGTATTGTTACAAACAGTCAGGTAGTGTAAACACACATTCTCCCACAGCTTTGGCAGGTAAGGCAGGCTGGATATTAACTGTAGGATGTGTCTCTTATACACTGTGTAGAACACACACTGGCCAGCCCCAAGGCTGCAGATGACAGCAAGAGAAGTACATAGACCACTTAGTCTTCCTCAAAAAATCTCCCTGAAGTGTCACTCTGTCACGACTATTGGTCACTGTCCTCAGCACCCATGGTGCTGTATAAAAATGAAGGTGGACTATGACATTAGCATACACACACACACACACACACACACACACACACACACACACACACACACACACACACACACACACACAGTATGATTGCACATATCAAAGCCGAACCCTGTTATTGTGTAGAAACAGTCAGGTAGTGTTAACCCAATTTTTTTCCACAGGTCCGGCAGGTAAGTACAGTTGTATATTAGGTGTACGAAGTTTGAACTGATAACTGTATACAACACCCACTGGCCAACCCCAAGCCCATAGGTAGCTGTCATTTTAGGTCGTATCTGGAGAGTACTGAGTAGACTATAATGTACAGAACAGTTGTGAGCAATGTAATAACAAATAGTTGTTAATTTCTGTCTCACCCCCACCCTATCTGCAACAATAATACAACCAAAAAAATAAATGGTATGTTTTTAACAAACCTACTATTGGGACATGTTCCCCATTGTCATACCAATATTTCAATGTCTGTTTATTGCTGTTCTCTGTTGAAATTAAATCATTGGTGGCCTGTTGCTCTCAGTGTAACCTGCATGCTACTGTAATAGCCACTGTGGTTCCATATCTGCTGTTCTCTTTGCTAGCAACTGATTGAAAATTATGTTATGCTGTCTATTGGAACACCCATGCACGCTGTTATAACTAATCCTGGCATTGTATTGTTCATAACTAACCAACATATGCTGTAAACTGTCAACACCCTAGCTCGTCTGGGAAGGACAATCCCAGCAGATCCACCTGTCCTGCCTCATCTAGCCATGGCACTGGGCCCCAGCATGTCTGGGACCCACCCCGGATCTCCCTCGTGCACTGGTCCTGCACCACCCATGGGTGGAACCACTTCAGGGGATGTGGCTCGGCCCCCCTCAGAGTGGAGAGGACAGGAGCCTATCACCCGATGTCAGGTCTGGGGTCTGGTCCGTAAGGAGATGCAAAAGGAGGTTGCAGCTCAGCTATGCCAGCTGGAGGGCTGCATGGTGCATTTTGAGGGCCAGCCTTCCCATCCTGCTCAGCCCCCAGTACAGCCACCTTTGGGGCCATGAAGGTGTAGTGCTGACTGCCCATGGGTGGGGACCTCAGTCTCACTGTAGCCATTTGTGGGCTCATGTGCCTCCGATTCCCAACCACCCTCCCCGTCAAGGTGTTCACCCCCCCACATGTGTCATTCACCACCCCTGTCTGCTGTCTTGCCTGTCTTGTCTGTTTTCCTACTCAACCTCCCTCCCCACATATACCTACTATCCTTTCCCAACAACCCACTCTCATCTTAAAAAAAAAAGGGCAATCCGTTCCCACAAAAAAATTACACCCCATACATAGCTGTCCATTTCACAGACATGTCCACTGTACACATGTAATCTTGTCCGGTTGCCTAGACAACACAATACTGATGTCCTCACCCCTCTCTCAGGGGTGTGAGCATCCAAATTCACCTCCAAATTCAATATATATGCACAGCTGTTACTGCAGGAGAAATGGACAACTATAGACCTTCCCTATTCCCATCCTGCACATCCCTATCCATCTTTCATCTTGTTTTTCCCTCTGCATGCCCCTTTTTTCATCACTTTCCTATCACCCCCTTTTCTTTTCTTTTCTTTGTAAGAAATTAGCACAGGGGTTAGCAGGAGTAAGCACCGTTAAGCGAAGCTAAAACAGAGTAACCATATTTTAGCAATGCTTAGCATCACACAAACCCACTTAAAGCCACTTTAAAGTGCCTTAATCATCCTTTCACCATCAGTCGTTGTTGTGGCCAGCAACAAAACTAATCAGCCCCGACAAGTCTTGGACCCAGGCCTCTTTACACTACAGTCAGCAACCATACCACTGCACCATCTGAGTTCTACAAAGTGCTTCTTCCTTTGCCTAACTTATCATGCAGTCTGATCATTTAACAATAATGAAAAAGCTAGTAGCCACAGGTCTTAAACACAGGACCCTGTATACTGCAGTCAGAAACCATATCACTACACCACCTGAGCTGATAATCTATGCTTGTTTAGCCAAGCATAACATTCAATAGAGCGCCTATACATTTAACCATGTATTACCACTGCTGAGTGGGGGGGGGGGCAAATATGCTCAAACACAGAATAGGTAAACAGTAGTTATCATACCTAACTGATTTTGCGCATTGGTAAGCGCCACTAAGACAAGCCCACACAGTTTAAACACCTGTACATTTAACCATGTGTTAGCTCTGCTTAACTTCGTGCAAAACCACTCAAACCCGCTTAAAGCTGCTTTAAAGTGCCTTAATCATCCTCTCTCAATGAGCCCTTGTTCTATCCAGCAACAAAATAAACCGCCTTTGCTGGTTTTGAACCCAGCAACATGTACACCATAGTCACAGCATGTAACTATTAAGCCATAATGGGAAGGTGGTCCACACAGCATATCTGGACCTTGCTAAGGCGTTCGACACAATCCCACACTCAGGAATCATAGACAAACTCACCAACTTAAATATCAACCCCCATGTCACGAGATGGGTTGCCAACTGGCTCTCAGACAGAACCCACACGGTAAGAGTGGCAGGCACCATGTCTGACTCTAAACCAGTCACAAGCAGAGTCCCACAGGGCTCAGTCCTGGGACCCCTCCTGTTCGGTATATATTTCTCCGAAGTACAGGCAAAGGCGGAGGGACTGTGGCTAACCAAGTTCGCAGATGACTGTAAATTGGGTGCAATAATTGACCCTTCAGCTGACACAGACATCCTGCAAAAGGGTCTCACAGAGACAAACACCTGGTGTTAAAGTCACGGCCTCAAGCTAAATGCCAAAAAGTGCATAGTAATCCCATTTGGGAAAAACAAAGTACCTACAAACTACCACATAGATGGGAATCCACTATGTACAGAAGAAGTAATTAGGGACCTGGGTACCCAAGTAGATAGCATGCTCTCCTTTGATAACCACATAGCCAAAACGGTCAGGAAATCCTTCTATGTGGCACACCTGATCACAAAGGGTTTCTCATCCAGGTCCAAGGAGGTGATTGTGCCCCTTTACTCCTCACTCATTAGGCCCATAATAGAGTAAAATGCCCCATTGGGGATGTACCTCACTAGACATCTGCAACAACTAGAAAGACCACAGAAGTACCTTACTAAGAGGATTAAGGGCCTTAAACAATTACCCTGTGAAGCACGACTAAAAAAGCTCCAGCTCTTCTCAGTCGCTTACCGTCTGCTCAGAGGTGACCTATGCTTGACCTATAGGGCCATGTCAAACCCTGAACTAATGGACCTGCTTCACCTCAAAAAAATGAGATCCCTCAGAACCACTCATTCTAGCGACTTGAACCTATGTACAACAATAAACAGGACATGCTGGAGGGATAGATTCCTGTCCCAGCGACTCCCCTCACTCTGGAATAGAATCCCAATTCATATTCGACAGAGCTCCTCTCTGACCCTCTTCAAGAGAAATCTTGATGAATGGATGGGTAATCATGAGTTCTACCCTGGGATCACTTCAGGAGCCCTGTTGACAGAGGCCCAGGTTACTTATCTAATGGGGAGGTGAAAGCCATCACTCTGTGGCTAGGCTTATAAATGCCTATGGGCAGATAGCCTAGTACTTACTTATGAACCTATGAACCTATAAAAGTTAAGGATGATTTCATGAACATATCTTGCAAGACAATCACTGTACTATAGGGAATGTATATTGTGGAAGCAGTAAACATTCAAATAAGATATATACACACACATATATAATATATATATATATATATATATATATATATATATATATATATATATATAAATAACACACTTGCGATTAATACTGCTACGCCTAGCAAACACCACAGTACAATCTCTGTGTGGATAGCTATATCCCTCATGAGAGTCATGCAATACCCCTACATATCCTGTGGTAGGTCATACTGTAGATACAATGCTGGGGTGGTATGGGGCATTCATCTGCTGACCCCACACATACACAGTCCAAATAACAAGTACACACTCTGCCACTACATAATCATGATAGACCTTACACAGTGGCCAGACATACAGCAATCTCTTAGGCAAGTAATTGAAATGACTAAAGAGGGCACAGTGATACCCAACCAGCCAGTGATCCTGCAGTTGCCACCTTATCAAATGGACAGAGTGTGATATGTTTGCACAAATGTGAATGTTTGCATTAAAAATCACACATACCACCATTTTCCAAAAAAGATTTATCTCTGTACTATTTCAGTTGTTTATGCCATGTCTTACAGCATGTAGGTGTGTAAAATACAACATAACTGAATTATGCAAATATTAAAGGAAACATATGATACGTTCTTTCTCCTACCATCTCAGGACATTTTCCAGTTGTCAGAATTGTGGTCAGCAGTACCATATCTCTTAAACTGTTATAGGCAAAAATATGGACAAAGCATAACATGATGGTGGACAAATAGGGACTGATTATAAATATTATCTTACAATCTCAGAAAGCAGATAGAATACTAGAGATTTGGCAGTAGCATTACTTTTCTGAAGGATGTGGAGTCTTGCAGTCAAATGTTTGCCATCATTGAATGAGTCCAATCCTCAGCTTTTTGCCAGAAAGGAACCTAATTAAGGAGGAACACACAAAAGTTATGATGCCAACATCTGGACATTATGGAAAAATGTGTACAGTTGAAGGTTATGAGTAGGCCACAACTGGCCAAGCAATGACCATGCCTTGCACAGAGGGACAGGTGGTAACCAAAGTAAGCCACACAAAGTATCAGACACTGATGTCATGGCAAAAACCTTCAAGTAGTACAACAGTACAAAACACACTTGCCTTGAATACAAAAATAAATCAACACTCAATTACATGACTAAGCCAACAGCCTCCAATTACACTCCTCAGTTAACCACCTAGTGAGGAAAGATTGAAATGTTACAGTGTAAATTGAGCCTTTACATAACAATGCTTCACTTCAAACTGGTCTAGCAAACTGACAAACAGACTGTGTGCCAAACAGTAACCTCTAATCCATCACTGTCCCCATCACCAAAGTATCAAAAAGTACAGCTACATACCTTTTATGTTTTTATTAGTAATATCTCTCACATGTACTAACAGCCTGAGTCAAACACGTACCCCCTCAAAATGTGTTACATGGGTATATAACAGTGTTTACTGTACACTGACCTCTTGACTGTACACGGTCATACATGTCATCTAGCCTATGGCCCATATTTATGGCCCCTACCCCACATGAGTGGGAGTTCACAACATCAGTGGGATGAGAGCAGGAATGTTAGCACTAAATAATGATAGGCCATACCTATTAACCTTTTACTGCATGACATCTGGACAAAGCCTGGTATATAAGTGGAGGGCATAGGGCCAAACACAGGGCCATATTCGATATATTGCACTCATACACTGTGAAAGTTGCTGGTGTTACAGGATTGTTTGCAACATATCCTTCTTGAGGGATATGAAGTCACAAACACTAATGCATGTTTCCAGTTACTAAAAGCAGTCAACAGACTATGGCAATGATTTGTCAAGGGCAACATCTGTTTGGGGAACACACTAAACATAGTAGCCCAAACCCTGGCCATTATGTGGATAGCCCTACACATGAGAGCTATGCAGACACATAACGTCAGACTGCAAGCAATGCAGAACTAGCATGTAAACACAAACCCTGTTAAACTAACAGTATTCAAAGCATAAAACAGTGATACTCACTCTGTCCCTATGTCTGGAACCTTACATAAACCTGTAGTTGGCCTATGTCCACACATTGTGTTGTAAGAGATAGTCTCACCTGCTGTCTAACACTGCTGCCCACACACAGAAAGGATGTGTTCCTTATAGGCAAGGTAAAGGGACAACGACCATAGTGAGTACACATTTATAGGAGTGGGTTGCCATGACATTGGCCATTGGAAGAACTACACAGCTACTCTGCATGCAATTAGCAAGTGAAGAACACCAATTGGTGCATAGGCCATCACCTGGTCATGACCATCACCTAAAAAAGCCAAGCTGTCACTTAATCAAACCCACCCAATCCCTGTACTACAGAGAGAGAAACAGAGAGAGAGAGAGAGAGAGAGAGAGAGAGAGAGAGAGTGACACAGTGCGAGACAACAACCAAACTGAAACAGTTAGGTTTGAATATACAACAACCCCCCCCCCCCCAAAAAAAAAAAGGTATGTGAAACATTTAAGCATGTAATTTAATGTATTACTTGGTCTGTAATAATGGGATAGCTGAGTTTGAAAAATGTATATGTGCCAGCCAAACTTGCTGTACTGATGTCCTGCTGTACAACTGCTATGGCCATAACATCTGACTCTATCTGTAGTGTGAGTCATCTCAGCCATACATGTCAACTCTATAAATCTTCACAGAATGTCCAGATTTTGAAATCAGACTCTTATGTCTGCTCCTCTTGGCATTTCTACCTGTCTGACAAATAGCTGAGGACTAAAGTCATGAAGTAATGACAAACACTTGAGTGTAAGACTACACATCCTTCAGAACAGTCACAGTAATGCAAAATGTATTATGCTAAAAACTTCATAACTCTGTAACAGGAATGTGTACGATATGTCCGTATTTATACCCCCCATCATGTTAGGCTTTGTCCACCTGTGATGCTCTAAGAGTTTGAGAGGTGGTGTCACAGCTCAGGAGCCTAACTCATCATGGGAAAGGACAGCTCACATTTGCCAACCACTAGAGTATCTGTCAAACAGTTGTGACTGTGCCACTGCTAGGCCAGTTAATGGGATGTTGTTCATATCCATATGTTACCTGTGAATATGAGTATGATCTATGTTTGTCTTGGAAAACTAAGAGACATATATAGGGCATGTACATAGTACAGTACTGTTGCAGATATGTGTGACAAACTGCATGTGATATATTAAATTGCTGTTCCTGAACTGTTTGGAAGTTTCTGTGAGGCCATTTTTGCTTGGGCTGAAGGAGGGTCTCTGTGTTCATCAGTGGCAGTGACTAACATTGAGCAGCTTCCCTGCCCCCCGTGGAGGTGGTTACTGACTTGAAACTGTAGTTTTATTGGCCACTAGGGGTCATTTCCATAACTCCTTCATCTTCCTCTCTTAAAACCTAGTTGCCTCGTGGTTTGAGCGTCTTTTCAGGCTTGTTGGCTGTTGGTGAAGCACCCTCCAAGAGGAAAAAACGCTGAGAGAAGAAGGGAGCCACTTTTGAGATTTTAAGTAGTTTTTCTCTGTTTATTTGCTAAGTTTTTCTGCATAGCTGCCTAGCTTGAGCATTTTCTGGCTTGTTAAACTTTATTTCTGTATTAGTAGCTGTATTTAGAGCACAACCAAAAGCTGTTTGCTGAATTTCCTGTTTGCACTTAATTTTAAATCGTTTTTCTTAAAACTTGCATATTTTCTGTCCTTGACCTAGCACTCTTGTGTGGGGTCATTTACTGCACTGTTATAACTTGATATTACTTGTGAACCTCTGCTATCTCTGTAAAAACAAAACAAAAAAAAAATCTTGCTTTTTCCCACTTTTCTGAGAGTTAAAAGTTCAGTTACAGGCTTGCTGTTCCTGAACTGTTTGAAAGTTTCTGTGAGGCCATTTTTGCTTGGGCTGAAGGAGGGTCTCTGTGTTCATCAGTGGCAGTGACTAACATTGAGCAGCTTCCCTGCCCCCGTGGAGGTGGTTACTGACTTGAAACTGTAGTTTTATTGGCCACTAGGGGTCATTTCCATAACTCCTTCATTTGCCCTCAGAGGAGTGGTTTAAGGCAGTAACTTGTAGTTTATTGGCCATTTTGGGTCATTTCTGTCTTTCCAGCCCCCTGCTATAAAGCACGCTTTAGCGTGCATTAACGCGATTTAGCGCGATTTAGCACGGAGTTGCCACTGTTGCACACTAGGGCAGCGCCGGTTAAGCAGGTTTAAACTATTCGGGCTACCTAAAGTCCACTCTTCAAATTTTCCCTTAAAACTACCTTCCTCGAACTATACTACTGATCTAATCAGCGTATCCTATAATTAAAAAGATCATCTCTACTTGACTCCAAGTAGACTATTCTCTATCTGTTAAACGTAGCACTTGCTCCTACAGTACTTATTACCTTGATACGGCACTCTTGTCATCGATAGTACCCCAAAAAGGCAAGCGCTCATTTCTCGGTCACCCACGTCCCGAATCTTTTTAAAGTTTTTTTTGTCTATTCCTTCTAGCATGTCGAGGGATCAGTTGCTAGTGTCCTCTCCTGCTCAGCTGGTGAACCTGGGAATATTGAGGCAATGTTACAATTGCCTCATGTACACAGACAACCCTCTCCTCCTCCCACAAAACACAAATACATGCGAGAGATGCAACTATACGGCCAAACTGGAGGCTGAGCTCTCTCAACATAGGACTGGCAAGACCAGTCAGGAGGAGAAGGTTACCACACACACTATAGACCCAGTCTCACATAGTACCATTACAACCTCAAATCATACACATAAACACACAAAGACATACTGGAGGCTCTGATCAAAAATCTACCAAAACAGCAGAGGCCACCAAAGCAGACACCCAAACAACCACCACCTCAGAACACAACACCTGCAACACATAGACCTCACAGTCAGAGTGTCAAACAGTCACAGCCCTTAAGGCCAAACACAATGCCAGACACACTAGTCATTGGTGACTCCATAGTCAGACACACTGGCGTCCCTCACCAGACTGAGTAAGGAGAAGGTCACAGTAAGCTGCCAGTCGGGTGCTAGAATCCGCCACATAACGCAAGCACTCAGGTCTCTCAACAGCAGGTACAAATATGACTCAGTCATTGTCCACGCTGGTGTAAACGACCTGAGACGTACCTCCTTGGACTACATGAAAAGAGACATTGAGGAGCTCTCTGATTATGTAGCCCAGGCAGGTATGACCCTGACCTTGAGCAGTATCCTACCTTCACCAAGAATGATGCCACAATACGGAGATAAGATGATCAGCTTTAACAATTGGCTTAAACACTGGTGTCATTCAAAGGGGATCCAGTGTCTGTCTGCCTGGGATGACATGCTGGACAAGCCACGCTGCCGCAAGGGACGGCTTGCACCTGTCACCCCTGGGATTCCGGATATTGGCAAAGGCTCTTGCCACCCCATAGTGCCTTTTTAGGCAAGGCTCAAATTCTAAACCTACCACCCTAGAACACAAAAAGGAAAAACTAAGGGTAATGCTGCTCAATGCCAGAAGTCTAAATCTCAAAATGCACGCACTCGAGGCCCTTCTCAGTATGGAGAACATCGATGTCTGTGCTGTGACAGAAACCTGGTTCAAGGCTCCTGAGAGCACCCCAGCGCTATCAGGTTTTACCTCATATCATGCGTTCCGCCCCAAAATCCGGACAATACCAAGAAAGGAGGGGGTATCCATATTCATCAAGGACACCCACACCTCAAGACTGGTGGCAACGCACGATGCATCGGAGACCATCCAGGTGCAATTAACCATAGGCAAGACTGCTCTGCAAATTGTAGCATGTTACAGGCCACCCTCACAAACTCAGGAACCTCACATGGCCTTCCTGAAAACACTAGAGGATAAATGTATCACCAAACACCATCATACTAGGTGACTTCAATTACCCTAATATAGACTGGGATCACTACTCAAGCCCAAACACCCTAGCCCAAAAGTTCCTGGAATTCATAAACTCAAATGCCATGGAACAACTAGTCACCATCCCCACAAGAGGAGATAACATACTTGATCTCATCATCACGAACATGGGAGCACAATGTTCAACACCGGGCGTACCCTCACTGGTGAGATCAGACCACAAACTAATCTCGCTGGAGGTCCTCATCCCACCCCCACCTGAAATAAAAGACCACAGTAAAGAACTTCTCAAAGCCGACTTCACACTTCTAAAGACTAGTGTGGTCTCCTTTAAGGCCCCGAGCGTGGAAAACAGTACTCAAGCCGCTGAATCACTTACAAATGCCTTCTACCAGCACCTGCAGGACTGCATGGATAAGGCAATCCCAAGCAAAACAAAGACTCTTTGTACCAAAGGCAAGCGTCCAGTCTGGTGGACCCCAGCCATAAACAAACTCTACAACAAAAGGAGGATGCTACTACAAGATAGAGCAAAATCCTTAAAAGGTAAGACACCCTTGATCACTATAAGTAAAAAACTAAGAGCTCTCATAAAATCATCCAAAGCAAATTTCGAGAGAAAAATAGCTAAAGACTCAAAAGACAATCATAAGGCCTTCTTTAGCTATGTTAGAAACCTGGGAGGAAACTCCCAGATATGCTCAGAGCTAGTTCAAAATGATGTGAAGATTACTGATCCTACAGATATTGCCAACATACTGGCTGACAGGTTCAGTGCAAACTTCTCCCCAAAAGGAGAGATAGCTATACCAAACGATTGCAGCCCCCAAACATCTCCAGCCCAAGTGAGAACTGCTCTCCCAAAGCAAAAACACAGCATCCATGGGACCTGATGGTGTCCCCGGCTGTGTGCTCCATGAACTCAATGAGGAATTAAACCCACAGCTAGGACAGCTGTTTAATCATAGTCTTACCTCTGGATACGCACTCCAGGAGTGGCGCACTGCAACTGTGGTACCACTTCACAAAGGCGGTGCCTCCACCGACCCTGGAAATTACCGCCCATTAGCTTGACAAGCCTTATCTGCAAAGCCATGGAGAGGATCATAATGGACCTCATAAATAAAGACATAGGGAATTTGCAGACTTTGGATCCAACCCAGTTTGGCTTTGTCAAAGGCAGATCATGCCTTTTAAACTTGGTTGACTTTTTGAAACAGTCACCAAAGCCATTGATGAGGGAAAGGCAGTCCATACAGCCTACCTCGATCTGGCTAAGGCCTTCGATACAATACCCCACTCGGGTATCATTGAAAAACTCATCAGCTTAAATGTCAACCTATACATCACAAGATGGGTTGCAAACTGGCTGAGTGACAGAACCCACAGGGTCAGAGTTGCTGGCGCCATGTCAGACTCAAAGCCTGTCACAAGTGGTGTCCCACAGGGCTCAGTCCTGGGCCCACTCTTGTTTGGCATCTACTTTTCCAGTACAAGCAAACACAGGAGGGTTATGGCTGACAAAGTTTGCAGATGACTGCAAACTGGGCCATAGTAGAAAACACATCTGACACAGATATCCTACAGAAGGGTCTCACAGAAACGGATAACTGGTGCCAGAGCCACGGCCTAAAGTTAAATGCCAAAAAATGCATAGTCATACCCTTCGGAAAAACAAGGTTACCCCTAGCTACCAAATAGGTGGCAATCCACTGAGCACAGAAGAAGTTATCAGGGACCTGGGGACCCAGGTTGATAGTAGTCTGTCATTCGACACCCATGTAGCTAAAGTAGTTAGGAAGACCTTCTACATTGCCCACCTTATCATGAAGGGATTCTCATCTAGATCAAGGGAGGTCATAGTCTCCCTTTACTCATCACTCATCAGACCAATGATTGAGTACAATGCCCCATTCAGAATGTATCTGACCCGACACTTGCAGCAGCTGGAGAGGCCACAAAAGTTCCTCACCAAAAGGATAAAGGGTCTCAAAAATCTGTCCTATGCTGCCCGACTGAAAGAACTCCAGCTCTATTCAGTCGCCACGCTTGCTCAGAGGTGACCTTTGCCTAACATACAAGGCCATGTCAAACCCAGATTTGATGAATATGCTTCACCTCAAAAATCTAGATCCATCAGAGCCACAAGGCGGAGACTTAAACCTTGACACGGCTATTAATAGGGCGTGCTGGAGGATAGATTCATCACCCAAAGACTCCCTGTGCTGTGGAACAAAATCCCGGTACATGTGAGGCAGAGCACCTCGCTGGCCTTGTTCAAGAGAAATCTTGACCAATGGATGGGAGATCGCAGATATACCCCAGGGATTACCTCAGTGTCACTGCTCGACAGAGGCACAGCAAAATAATGGGTATAGTTCCCCATACTAAAGGGGTGGCGTAAGCCACAAAACGATGGGCTAGGCTTGTAAATGCCCTCGGGCAGATAGCCTAGTATGAACCTATGAACCTAACCTATGAACCTATGAACCTAACCTAATAAGCACATTTGTGACTGATATCTGTAGACACACACACACACATACACACACACACACACACACACACACACACACACACACACACACATATACTTGAGCTATGTCGGCCAAACCAGTGGCAAGTCTTCCAGCAATGACAACGTAATATAATAGTGTAGTTATGACTGTTGGACATCTTCCAGGTTATCACAGTGGTGTCAAAGGCTAATGTATGTTGCAGCTAGAGTAATATGGTATCAATGTTGATGTTACTTTTGTCAACCATTGATGTGGATCTTTGTCCTGAAATCCTGTGGGTATAACCGGCTGAGAAGTATGATTGATTAGCAAGACTGTGAAAACAGTGTGCCATACTAACACGGAACACAGATGTATACCAGGTATCCCCTGGGCACATATATGTTTGTGTATGTCCAGCTGAAAGGCACAAAACTGATACCATGGGTTACAAGCAGTCAGAAAAATAGGGTGTGCATGTTGCACATGTATGTAATATCAGTGTCAGTGCATACAAAGAAACAAATGTGTACAGCTACTGCTTGTTGCATTGCCCTGACACTGATATGGGTACTACAGTCGGCATGATTATCATGTAGTAATCAGTGAAGTATTCATCTATGTTATGACACATTGCCATGCCTAACACTAACAGCTATAGTAACACCTATATAGAGTGGATATCAGAAGCATACACACCCCAGTTGGAATGCCATGTTTGTGTGCTGTATGACAATTACACCACAGATAATCTTTCAAAAATGTTCCAAACCCCAAATGTGACCCATAACCTGTACAATTGTACTGAGTGTGCAAACCAAGACAAATGGACCACCAAGGACAATTGCAACAGAGTGTCTCCACATATGTAGTCAGTCTCAGAGGCAACAACACAATTCAACCTGTACTGGGGATAAAGAACACCTCATACACACATGCCATGGATATTGTCAACATGCATCACGCAGAATAGGTGGGACCAGTGCCACCCTGTCCACACAAATTATATAGGGGGATATGCACATCAAATACACTGCCCCCTCATCAATGGTGAACATGTACATAATGCCTACTGAAGGCAACAACAGCAAGTCTCCGTGGGCCATAAGAACATCACTGTCTTCCTCTTACCTGAACTAAGGCATGTGCTCACAGCTCCATCACACACTACAGTCAAATACAGACTTGCCACCATCCACACACCATCCACATGGATGATGGCCACTGTCATCCCTATATACAGAAATGAATGGAGAATAGAGGATTATGCAGTTAACTGTGCAACACTGGGTGGAATAAGATAGGTCAGAGCCAGGAGTGTAATGACAGCTGATTATAGGGTTAGGTTGTAGTTTAGAATATTGTCAAGTAATATTCTGTGTTGATGTGGAAGTAGACAACCATATGAGGTCATGTAACCTTTTATCCTGTTTATGTCTTTCAGCTACCATGCTATGAGGAAGGCTACCGGCCTTTACTTCATTGGAGAATGATGTAATCATTCAGTATCTCATACAGCACTATGATGTCCTGTTTGGACATGGCACAGAAGCCCTACGTCACCAAAAAGCCCTGTGGGAAGAACAGGTCCACAGGGTGAATTATGATCAGGTCTGTCATCGCGCCAGCAATATTTTGAGTCATGCATGGAACTGAGCAGCTACTGTAGCAAGGAAGCAGCTAGCCACAGATGGGGGTGCAGCCATCCAGCCCTCACTGACACATATGGAACAGCTCCTTGCCAGCCTTGGTGCACCTGCCCGGCACACCTAACATGAAACAGAACCCAGCATTGTTGAGATGGGTGGCACCGAACCAATGTCTGAGGAGCGTGCAGGTAAGGCCACAGTGCACATAACTAGGAGAGTGTTGATTCTACATTTCTATCTGTAGATAATCTGCATTCATATATCAGAGAAGATAGTCTGTAGCTGGAGTTTAGTAATGCACAGATGTGCACATCTATGGTGTTGGGCTGCATAGTCTATAGTATTGCTGTTTGTTCTATTAATGTTCTAAAATGCTGCTTCCACCCTGTAGCAATGCCACATGAGTGGCTACTGAAATTACCTCTCTCTCCCACAACTATGTAGGTCCCTCAGGTATACAACTGGGGCAGCAGCCTGTGGATGGTGAGCATGGGGTTATTTTGTTCATGTTTGCCAATACACTGGCCATGTTAAGGCCATGCTATATGCCCTGTACACATTTATCACACCTACCTATAATGCATGATGTACATGTTCAGTTTTGTTGGAGTTAACTGCACAGTATCACAGTGGTCACCATGGTGAAGGGTAGGTAGAAGCCTGCAGTATACGTCACAACCCATCAGTGCAAGATGTGTGGACAGAGACAAACCAAATGGTGGGGCAAATGGCCTACAGTAGGGACATGTATGAAACATAACCCTCATACAGTCGATACAACAGTGTACGCGCCCCTATGATGGTGTCAACTGTTCCTGATATATGCACTTACAGAGCACAATAACCCATTCCACACCTTTTACAACCTGTAATGTGCACCTAACATGTGCAATTAATGTATAAAATAGAATCCTATGTTAGGACAACAAATATGGGGTTTACAAACCTTACATTACACTGGAAGCATACATGTGCACACACTCCAATTAACATATTGTGGAGGCAGCTTGTGATGTACTGGCAGCATTCACTCTTCCTCAGTATACACCTGCCATCAAGTACAGGCCTCTATGCCACACCATGTAATGGTCTGCTGTCTGAGAAGTATGTCCATGACAATTGGCCAGCTGCCTGCAACACAGGCAGCCATGGCTTGCAGACATCTTCCAGGCATGACATAGATCCCATATCTGAAAGGAAGTAGTCAGGAGTAGGGTAAAAAAACATTACCTCACCATTCTATATTCCATGGCAAACAGTTCAGTCATCTAGAAGTGTATTAAATATGGGATGACAGTGATGTTGACAAGACACAGATGTCCATCCAATGATGACAATACATAGTACAAACTGGTAAGGGAGGCTACCCAGATACATGCAGCAACACTGAGGCAGTTGTACAAATGTATAGCAAGTCCTACCTGTGCATTACCTGCATCAACAATCACCTGGAGTCTGCATAAGTGTGCCCTATGGGTTATGGTACGTAAATGAGAGATTTATCCCACAAGAAACATCATCCAGGCCTCTGTACAGGTAGTAAAAGCATGACCCTAGGTCTTCTAAAGACATGTGTT
>NC_056731.1:874885946-874903446 GCF_019279795.1 Protopterus annectens | reverse complement strand
GGCCGCATAATGGAATTGTATCTGTCACTGTCTGTCTCTCTCTTCCCCACTGTGTGTGTAAGTTTGACATATTATAGTGTGTTGGCCTTGGATATGTGTGAGTATTCCTATCCAATGTGTGTGTGAAGCATAAATGGTGTACAATTTGCTGTGTGTGCACAGACATCTGCAAATGACAGATATGTATAGTCCACTGTGCTGTCAGACATGTGCTTCATTTCTCTAAGTGTAGGAGCATGCCCAGTATGACCTTCTGTATTGAGTGTGTGAATCCATTCCAGGAAGGGTCGTATTCCAGTCCAGGGTTTGGTGTTCTTAACCTACAGATAGCAACCTGTTTCTGCAGGATATCTGTAGTTAGGTTGACAATATGGAGTCACAATGGGTGACAGGAAGATACTGTAACTATTGCTGTCTGTGCTGCTTGTTTTACATGGTTGGTGTTAGCAGAGATATTCAGACATATGTACTGTTTTATACTGTGATGTATTATGTCATCAACTACTGACAGATATAATTATTTGCTCACAGTTATTCACTGGGAAATACAAGATGAATGAAGCTGAGTTCAGTATTGTGGTCCACAGCCTGCACATTCCTGCACACTCCTGCCATTCTGTGGGGGTAGCTACAGACACTTGCTGATGGGTCTGTGTAAATGGTCTAGCACCTTGGTAGTATGGTGGCTGAGGATCCCATTCTTATACATATATCAACTTAACAGAATGGCTATATCCTGCTGTGGCCATACCTCTTAGCTGTACAGATTCACCCAAGTTACCCAGAGGGAGGGCTCATATATCTGGTCTGTTCCCCTTCACATTGTTGTTTTATAGCAGGTTTATAGCCACCCATTACTGGGTTTGCAGGCAGGGGTAGTATGGGCACACATCAGAGTTTCAGACTTCACACACTCCATGACGTCCATGCATCTATACCCCCACTCTGTTATTCTATCCTCATCTTAACATTATGCAAGTGATATCTGGGAAGTATCCCTATAGTTAGCCCTTCATCCCAGCGGTATTTATGGATTGGTCCAAAGTTAATGCAGTAGGACATGGGGGGCATGCTACTAGGATTTGTCAACATGGCCTTGCATTTGTGTTCTGTTGACTTTGATAGTTTCTTATTTGGGACTCCATGAGATACCATACATTGGCACTACAGGTGAGGCACAGGCCTTTGACAGAGGACTGCAGGCCATTTGGTAATGATGCAGGCCATCTGTAGCAGGCCATTGCATTCTGTCACTCCTACATTCCCAGGCTGCGAGCCAGTGGATTCCCCTAGGGTGACAGGGTAAATGTGCAAGGTGTTAATGGCAACAGTTCCTGTCCATATTGATCCATTGGTCTGGATACAGGCAGGGTGCTGCTTACAGCTAGGGACACACCTGCATAGGACACATCTTCAGCATGCTGTATTCTGTGGCTATTCCCATACAGAAGTGCATACTGTAGTCATTCCCAACAGCAAGTATATGACTTGTGATAAACCTGTGGCTGATGGTGAGGTGAGCTGAGTGCATGTGTGATAATGAAGCTACTTCTAGCTGACTCACAGATATACCTGGGACATTCTCCTTATGCTGCCTTGTGCAGGGACATAGGCAGTCTCTCATTACTTCATAACTGTGCCTTTTGTGGTCTGCCAATGATTGTCTAGACTACATCAGTATTCCATACTACACAGACAACTAATGTGCTGCTAACTTGTATGTACAATTCCAAAGGTGTGCAGTTGACAGTTACATTTTATGCACTCTGTCTAGGGTACTTCCACCTGTGTACCATGTGTATGTATGGGCCAACATTCATGGCATGTCCATCTTTCAGACAATGACAGATATTGACATCTGGACAGTGTGTATGGATGACTGCTGACATGGGTATTGCTGAGAAGCATTGTGGTTGGCACTGCAGTTGTCGGAACATGGCCCTGTCATCCACAGTACTGCCCATAGGCCACTGAGACACAACCCTCCATGCCTACATGCTGACCACTTCCACACAATATTGAACACATGACAACTTAACACATGGACCCCTGCATATTGTACACATGCAACAATCTATCCTGTAGAGGGTCTATATTAGAACATCGAAGTGTCAGAATTTCAAATGTTCTAATATCGAACCCAATTCAGCGAATGCTGACATCATCGAACATTCAGAACAGCTAATTTTTTCCTAAGGAAAAAAATCGCTCTTCCGAAACATATACAACACAAGCACACCAAACAAACAGCAATCCACACACATACACCTAAAATCTTACATCTAACCCTACACTAAACTGTACATACACCACTAACTATCCACTTACCTTAACCCAAACCCTAACCATAAGCTCCGTCACTATCACACACACTCACCTCACCTGCCCCCTAACCCTAACTCACCTACCCCGCCCTAACCCTCACGTCCACACAATCGCACACTTACCTGACCCGCACCCTAACTGTAACTCACCTAACCCGCCCTACCCCTCGCGTCCACACAATCGCACACTTAACTGAACCTGACCCATAATGTTCCACCACAGTGCTGAAAATAGCAAAGTGACAAAAACGGACAACCAAATTCTTTCCCTGGGAAAAGATTCAGTTTTCTGCAGCTTTACTATTTTCAGCGTTCGCTGAATAGGGTTCGATATTAGAACATTCGATGTTCTGAAACATCGATGTTCTAATATAGACCCCCTGTAGTTTGGGTCAGCTCTGGTAATCTGTGCTCTACTGATATTACACCTCACACTTGCATGTTACTGCATTTCTACATAGGATTGTTGGGGGGGCACACTTGATGACTTTAAACATTTGCTATGACTGTACTGGTATTTCAGGTACTCTGTTGGCTTCCATTTCATTTTTTGCTCTGACCTATCATGCAGACTAGAGGCATATCAGTAGAGTACAGATCTTAGGTTTTATTGACCTACATTTCAGTTTCAGACTTCTTACCCTTCAGAACTCACATACAACTGCCAGGCCTGTTGTAGTCTGTCTGTGTAGGTCTGGAGTGGGGCTGTTAACCATTGCCATCAACTGGAGGCCTTAGCTCAGCCTTTCTTTATGGTCATCTACACCTGCCCTGCTGGCTGAGGCTGGTGGTGGATATGTGAGCCTCGATGATATGCATGTGTGTGTCCTATGGACACACATTTGGGCCACCATATGTACAGCAGTGGGATTTGTCACCATGTCTAGTACTGCCTAGTATGTTGACAGCAGTATTTGTTACGGATTTCTTGCTGCCCATATAGGTGTCCACAATCTGCTGCCATCCCATTCAGCTACCTGATTCCCTTGCATGTTCATGTCCATACCTTAGATACAACTATCAGAACATACTACTCTATTCAGCAATTGATAGGAAGACTGACTTACCTTGTGGCTGTGCCAGTATTGAGATTGGTGCTGGAGGGCTGACTATGTCAGATGCACATAGTACACTCCCTATACATGGTAAAGCACAGGTAGTGTCATGTTTGGCATCCCTTTAACTGTATGTGCGAGTCAGAGAGAGGTGTCATTCCCTGGGTCCCTACCGTGTCAGTGTATGTGCTATGCATCGTCTCTTTGCCAAGGCCTGGGCATACTGAGCACGCCTCATTCTGTCTATATGGGCAGGCTCAGGTAGTTCCTCTTCCGAGTCCCTCTGTGCCTGTGATGGCCTTGGCAATGGTGGGGGGCTGTGTGGCCTTGCCCCGTGCTATTCCTGCTGCTGGTGTTTCTGCAGGATCATACTGTGTAGCATAGCACATACTATGAACATTTGTATACATGTAGCTGGTGAGTACTGCAAGGCTCTACCAGATATGTCCAGACAGCAGAACCGTTACTTGAGCATTCCAAACATATGCTCTATTATGATTCTGGTTTGTGCGTGTGCCTCATTATGGAGTTCTTGTTCAGGTGTGTGTGCATTTCTGAGGGGTGTCATCAGCCACGGCTGCAGTGCATAGCCAGCATCTCCCACTAGGTGGCCATATGCGATGTCCCCACTCGCAAATGCCTGGTAGAGCTGTGTCATATGCTAGATGTGGGAGTCATGATAGCATCCGGGACTGCCAGCACACACATTCAGGATAATGCCCTGTGCATCGCACATGACCTGGCAGTTGATGGAGAGGAAACCCTTGTGGTTTAGTTAGACCCTACCCCGCTCGCCAGGTGGTGCTTTGATGTGTATGTGCATGCAGTCTATAGCACCCACTACCTCAGAGTATTCTGCTATTTGGTGGAAGAGATGCATATTGCTGGTCAACGCTTCATGGGTGTTGAGGAAATATATGTGCTTACTGGCATGTGCTGACATGGCATCCAGGAACTGGTGGAGTACCCTGGATGCTGATGCCTATGAGATCCCCATGATATCCCCAGTTGCCCTTTGGAAGATATCTGTGACTAGTATTCTTAAGCCTACACATACCTTGGTATCCACTGGGATGGGTTCTGTTGGTTCTGTGTGTGAGGTGTGGCCGGCACAGCTCAACAATTTGCTGTAGAATGTCCCTGTCCACCCTATAGCACTCCACTATCTCCAGCTCATGTAGCCCAGGTAGGTTACCGTGGGTCTGTACACTCTTCTCCTTCTCCTCACTGTGGTTTGGTCATCAGCACTCACATCCTTACCACCCTCAGCCTCTTGCACATATTGATGCATGAGAGTGACAGCAGCCCCCTAACATTTTGTTAGTTTTGTCAGGTAAAATTTCCCCCATCTGTGTACTCTGGTGGTGTAGAATTTGTGGGAAAAGACAGACTGGAAGGTGTTTGCATAGTTTATAGTAGTGTGCTAGGCTGTTCATTGTGCAATTGGCTGATTCTGATACATTTCACCTGCCAGCTATGCTAGTTCTCCTTGATTGCCTTCCTACTGCTGTTTTCCCTTAACACTGCCTTACCGTTTAAGCCCCAAGGCATAGTGTGCATACCCAGTGCTCAGATGTGAACAGAGCTGCTATTTCCTGTTTTTTTTTTAAACCTGGTGCGCAGCGTGCACACCTGTTTCGGCAATGTAAACACTGCTAGGCAGCCTCAGACACACCCCCTTCCTTAGCCGTGCTTAGCTAAGGGCAAACACCGGCCACAGATTTCCAATAAGCTTACAGCATGCATGACACTCCCTATTATGAGGTAATCCACCTCTTATACTTATAAAATGGTGCTGCTGCACCTACACGGTTGGGTGCAAGCTAATACTGAAAAGAAATCTGTGATTTAGAATCAGTACCCTCATTTGCATAAAACAGAATGCTAATTCATAGTTACCACACTCACACTCAGCCTTCCCCCTTAGCAACCACTATTCCTTGGTGTTGTTGTCTTATGCATGCCATTGACTATTATGGCAAAAGCTTATTTCCAACTTTTTTCTTATTTTTGGGCCGATCCCATTTGCGCACCACTGCCCTACGCTTAAAAAATAAAAGTTATTTTTATAATTTTACAACTATTTCTCATGCCCGTGACCATATATTTGTCCATTGGCATGCCTACTACATCGAATACATGCTTTCTTTCGAGATGTCATGCCTCCGTTTTGTAATTTGCAGAAATGTATTCGGTTAGTAACTGAATACATTTCTACAGGTTACACTATTCCTGCACAGACGCCTGCCTGCTTCCTGGATCACTAATTCACCTCATTTGCATGTTTTTCACCAGCAAATGAGGTAATTATCATATAGCAGTGGTGTCCATGCAGGAGTATTGTAGGAGCACTCATGCATGTACCGGGAGCCCGTTCCTGGATCGCTCGTCGGCCATATTGCGTGCAGCAGCTCTTGCATTATTCCTGCACTCCATGCAGAGCTTGCTGTATCCAGAGGTTTATTTTTATTTTTTTAAGAAATATAAATAAAATTTAAACAATATACCAACGGAAAGAAGCCCAGGTGACTGGACCTTTTTCTGTTGGTACATTGTGGGATTTACAATGGGCACTCTGGTTGGGCTGGCCAATCAGCGTGCACGATTTTGAATATTAATGGGGAGTCACTGTATAATGATTTACCTATGGTTTGTTACCTTTGTTTAATCACTTGGTCTTCGCCCTTGTGATTAAACCACACCAACCATGGATAAATCTTCAATATACCACACCAATGTCGTCAGTTATTGCTTAATTATTTGTTTTGCTAATTATGCAATTAAACATATGTTTTCATGTTTATGTACCTATCTTAATAAAAAGCACTCATACTGTAGAGGAATTTCTTGCTATCATATGAAAGTTTAAGTCTGGTTAACAAAAATGCTCTAACAATATATGTCTAAGTCGTACATTTTTCAAGATATGAAAACGTGATTGTGAAAGTTTACTAAAAACATAGTTTAGTGGTTGTGTGTATTATAATACATTACAGTATTTATGGAAAACACTATGAATGCACCAGCTATTATCACTGTAAAGAATGCTTCTTACTGATAACATTGCCATTTGCATGGTTTTAATAACTTTTATTGTTCACAAAATATTTACTTTTGTGTATAATATCATGTTTTAAGTTTACTTTTCAGAAGCTGCTCTGGAATGCAAGGCATATATAGGCTGCTAGAGTGTGACATTCCGCACCACATAGGTAATAATGAGTTAATGAATAAAATCAGCTATACCTCATATCTTTTAAAACTTGAACTGTCACCATTTTTGTTTCAAATCAGTTTTAAATTCTAAAAGAAAACTTTTCCACTGAAGTCTAAAAAAATGGAAATTCAGCAGGCATTGATGTCATTACTAGGTGCCACACTAATCAGAGACATGATTCAGGAGATATTATGATTGATAAAGGGACTTCTACTGACTGAAAACCATAGAAGGTTACCATGGCTCATATTCTACTACTTGTGAGCTATCAAGAGAAAACAGAAACAGGATGGTCTTCACTGGAGAAATTACAAGTCAGACATAATTAGTCTGACTCTGATTTCTGAGTTCTGAATCAAAGGCAGGAGATCAGAGCAGGGTTATGCGCTCCTTCACGGAGAGTTCTTAGATTATCAGATATGGTACACTGTTGTACTTGATCAGACACTGTCAGTCCATGAACTTGTGATCAGATTAGTAAAGACAAGGAAACCATAAAAAAGGCAAGTTATGCAGACATAAACTGAAATAAAGTGGAACAAGAGCAGGTATATCCTTGCCATAGTTCTTGAACAGAATAAGACTAAAAACTGAGAGTAAAAAACAGTTTTAACAGTGCCATCAATATTAGCTACTACTCTAAATGATTTGCAGAAATTGGGAATATGAGGATAACATTTGTTATGGATTTTAGTTCTGCCAGTTTGCTACCTAGGATTAATGGTACAAGCTGCTAACAAGCTGTGTCCAGTGTTCTTGGAGTTGATTTTTGTGTCTTTATTATATTCAGGGGTTCACATTTCAGTGTATTTCACTAAGCAGAGTTAAGCCCATAAAGGTCACCCTGGTGTCTGCAGCCAATTAAAATGGAGAACTTAAACGTTCTCCTCCATCCACTTGTCAAATAATGTTATCAAGTGTATTCATTTGCCAAATATCTGTTATTAAAATGATTTATTTTTAAGATTCCTGTTCCACTGCTGAATTTCTTCTATGTAGTTATTATTTGAATGAAAATATGAGCTACTTAAATATGTGATATATACTGTATACGTAATATGCACAGTACTAGCTAATAAATAATTTTTATACAGTTGAAGACAAAATCATGTTTCATGAAATGGTTTGTACCTAATTGTATACAGTTTTACACCTTGCAATCTTACAGAATGTGCTAACCTTTCATTATAACATTTTGAACCTGTTTCTAACTTGTTTCTATACAGTTCCACCTGTCTTTTGCTTTGTACTATTTTCTGTTTTGAAGCTATGTAACTGATACTACTGTTGATGCATCTATTTCACTCACTTGATTATTTATTTTTTTACTTATTTATTTATTGATGTTAACCAAGTACCAACTGAACAAATGGCCATTTCCCCGAGTGACACATACAAGTAATAATAACAGTAGAAAACAGGCTTTATTTATTTATTATTTATTTATTTATTGTCTTTTGTTTACTGAGAGAGCCTGACTGGGCACAAGTCCCCATTTTCAGCAGATGCCCAGGAAGAAAACCATCACATAAAATACATATTTACAATGAACAGCAATAAAAATTAAACATTTTTAAGCATTATGAAAAATGAAAATAATTGGCTCCAGATATGCACACCACCACCTGCAAGTAAGATATTTAATAAATACAAATAGTATTTAGCGCTTTCATCTCATAACAAGTGAGACTTCATCAGAATGCATTCACTGAAACATTCAAATACCCCTACCAATTACTAATATAACTATCACATGACAACAGCTATCAATTTATAAAGGCACCATTCCAAAAATAATTACATTTCTTATTTACATTTCTTGATAAAATCACTCACATTATTTTGTTATATATAAATATATATATATATATATATATATATATATATATATATATATATATATATGTATTAACAACATAAACATATACCCCACTGAGTATATTTTAAAATGCAATAAATTATATTTCACTTGCTCTTTCGTGTAATAAAGGTGCAATGCATATAAAGTCAAAGACAAGCAATATAAAGATCCTTTTATTTTTCTATGAAACAGATTAAATTTAACTGTAGGTGTGTGGGTTTGCCCATTGCTTAGCTATGGTTAATGCAGCTTAAATAGTAGAAGAGGAAAAAAGGAAGATATATGCAAATAAAGCAGTATAGCAATAGTGTCGTGGGCAGAGCATTTGCCTTACAAGCAGTCATTCTCGGTTCAAGTCCCACTGCAGCACTTTCCATGTCAAATCACGTTATGACCAATATTTTTAGTCGCATAACCTACTAAATAGCATATATTTGTGAACTGGAGTTACTGAAATAAATGCAGATGTCAGGTGTCAGTGTCATAATGTTGCAAAGTCCACAGATAATCAGATATGCCCATACAGTATATGTACACAGGAATCAGGGATACAAATGGAAGGTAAATTGTGTAATGAATGATAACTCCATACAGCTTCTAAATCCCCCACCTTCCTAAGAACCATTAGACATTACTGACTAAATTAGTGCAGTCGTAAGCGGGAGTAAGCACTAGTAAGCAGGTGTAAGCACTATTAAGCAGTAGTAAGTGGGAGTAAGCATATGTAAGCACTAGTAAGTGGGTTTAAGCCCATTTGCACAGGGGTAAGCAATGCGCACACAGGTTAAGCAATATTGAAGCTAAGTCTCTGTAAGCATCATTAACCAGAGGTTAGCAGTGCTTACCCTCACGCAAACCCACTCAAACCCGCTTACAGGTGCTTAAAAGTGCCTTAATCACTCTGTATCCAATGGCCCTTGTTCTGCCCAGCAACAAAATAACCAGCCGTGCAGGTCTTGAACCCAGGACCCTAAACACTATAATCATAGTAGTTAACCACCAAGCCATCACAGCAGTACATAAGAATGTGGTATCACCAAACAAATCCTCATGATAGTAAAATCAAACTGAACATGTGAAAGGAATCAGTATACAGTCATATGTTCTATAACCTACAACATAACATAAATATGTGAACTGGAGTATAGAAGTAAGCCCAGATATGAGGTGTAATTGTAACAGTGTGCTGAAGTCCCCTATTACACACAAGGACCCCATACTGTGTATGTACCCATGAATCATGGATACCATATATATATATATATATATATATATATATATATATATATATATATATATATATATATATAAAAGATGTAATGAATAATAAATCAATGCCAAAAAGCAAATACTAATGCTAAGTAAATATTAAGCAAAGCTAAGCATTGCACAGGGCAGTTTAGTTGGTGTAAGCAATGTGTAGGCTAACTAACTCAATTTCCCCAGTGGTATACCCCATTAAATAATGCCAACCTTAGTAAGCAGGTTTGCCTATAGCTTAGCCTTTTCAAAACCTGATAATCATGGCAAAGTGTGGGAATTTGGCCCTACTTAAACCCAGTAGGTGAGAATACATCTCATAACTTGTTGCAGCTTCCCCTTGCAGGCACCCTGGCAGAAAGGAGGGGAGTGTGCTTTTGGGTACAGTGCTGGGGCATCCAAGAGTCCAGAGTCATGGCAGGACACCTTGTCAAAGACCATGAGCAGAGACTGCTGCAGGGCCAGTACCAGGGTTCCCAGTATAAGGCAGAAGCCTGGGACTGTCTCACCTGTGACCTCACCAGTGCCACTGGCATATCCCAAACTGGTGAGCAGGTCAGGCATCACTATGCTGACCTGAAGTGGTGTAAGGGGGATCTCTTGGATCAGTGGATCCAAGAGGCTAGGACAGCAGGGGTTGTCCCAGCTGTGCATAAGAATCACTCCATTATGTGTTCAATAATTGCCAGCTCATGTATATCATGGATAGGTATGGCTAAATATTCCTCTTATGTCCTTCACAGTGGCAAGTGAGTGGGCTGTGAACCAGTAGGCCCATGGATGTTGCCTGCAGAGGTTGTGATGCGTGGCAGGTTAGTAATACTCTTGCATGTACTGTCATAGGAAATAAATCTAAAAGCATTAGTAAGTTAATTGCCAGCATAAAACCTGTATTATTTAAGGCAAGTAATGCATATACCGGAGAATATGGCAGGAAGAGTTTTGTATAGTTTGCATGTAAATAAAAGTATAATAGCCTGACAATAAAGGTCTAACTGCTGGACTGCATGTGTATTCTCTGGTATCGTATGGTAATGTAGATTTGCAATACCTTAATAGTACTGTTATATTAAGCACTGTTACCCACATTGTGCAACATAAATAGAATTTGTAGGAATGTCTGTATATGACTGGTATAATCCCTAGAGGTCATTTAGTACAACTGAGAGAGACATAGACAGAAAACAGTGAAAAGCAGACCTCCCAACCATCCCGAATTGCTCGGTTTTTACCGAGTTTTGGGGTCAAAATGAAGGGGTGCCACGATTCCCGAGTGGCACCCCTTCATTTCCGATTTTTTTGCTATTTTTTTTTATGTTTTGAATTTTCGCGCTGTCGGAGCTGACGTCTTCGCGTGCATGATGACGTCAGCTCCATCAGCGCTACCAGCCAGTCGGAATTGAGCTCAAGGAGCTCGCGTCATTATTTCTGGCTGGCTGTGAGCGGGCGGGAAATGGGAATTAAACAGCAGCAGCACTAATGCTGTCGAGAATGGGCTGCTGGCTAAGGGTTTTCTTTTTTTAAATTGCTATGCTGACAATGGGCTGGTGACTGGCGTAGTGGCGTTACTTTATTTATTTGCACATTTCTGCCGAGTTGGTGCTGACGTAAACGGACTTTGGGCTGCAGGCTGAGAGAATGGGATGAAGCAAGACAAGGCATTAGCCAGGTAAGGAAACAAAGTGTGTGTGTGTGTGTGTGTGTGTGTGTGTGTGTGTGTGTGTGTGTGTGTGTGTGTGTGTGTGGAAAGGTGTGGTCACTAATGCAGCTCAATCAACTGATCTGTTTAAACCATCACAATGAATGGATTATAGTGATTATTTCTTTTAACTATAGTTATATTTTATCTGCAATGGTTTAAATTATTAGACCTGTTCACCTTTGCTTTAGTTCTGGGAGCATGTGGATGTTGTCATTTTTCCACTGTTAGTTTGACTTCTTGGTGTATATGTTGGGGGAAAGAATGTGCTCCAGCACTTCAGGCAGTGCTCCATACTGAATCAGGGTTGTAAGTCCAGAAGGGTCTGGGGACCAGCCCACTTACCTTGTGTTAATACAAGGAGCAAAAAAAAAGATATAGGTAAAAATAACTAATACAAATTTCTAGTTGGACTTCCTCTGTTCTCACTGGTTTATCATTTGTATCATGTGCATGAGGAAGAGATGATGTTTCAAACTGCAGAGACCCTATCTGCTGCTGCTTCAATAATTTAACTGTATATCTGGGGAGTATACATCTGAAACATAGTAGAGACATGCACTTCTTTATTCTATGCTCCTAGACTTTGACCAATAACTTTGCCTCCTAAAGCTCCAAACAAAATATTATTTTTTCTAAAGCTTATCGATATAATAGTCCATATATGCCCAAATGCAGGGCGAACACTGTTGCACTCTTTTCCTTCCTTCTTTGCCTCATCGCTTTCTATTTATAATGTGGAGGTATCAGCTGATTTATGGAATAATGGAATTTATTAGTAGTAATTTGTGCATTGCTGTGTTGTGCCATTGCAGGTCTATTAGTTTTATATTTAACAAATAAATGCACCTATAATTTTTGTAACCAGCTTGATTGAGATGATTATCTTGAGACAATGTAAGACATGCCTCATACTGTCTGGTGATCACCAATTAATTAAACAGCACAGGACATGTCTAAGATATATGCACATATTATGCCACTGAAGTCAGATAATACTGATATCAGGATTATCAGCAGGCCACCATACAACATGCCTACCCACAGTCGACATAAAACACATAATCCAGCCTATGCCGAGTTTCTAAAGCTTTACCTGCCCAAACCACAAACACCTTTGAAACGAAATATGGGCAATAAGCACCCCCAAGCAGCACTCCAGACCAGCAACATGGATACATTTTATTACCTCCCATAGCACTAGAGGTCACCTTCTCAGTGATGTTAAACACAAAAGGCAGGTATCTTTCCAAACAAACATTCTAGTCATAGGTGTCACCAGTGTATGACATACTTCTGTACCACTCACAAAATGAGCAAGAAAAGAGTGATGGTCACTTGCTGGTCTAGTGCCAGGATTTGTCAGATGACACACACATGCACTGTGTGTCCTTGAATGGCAAGTGCCAGCATGTCATACTACATGTGGGTGTAAATTACTTGAAATGTATCTCCTTGGACTATATGAAGAGCCGCATGATGCAGTTCTTGCACTATGTGTCACTGAGCAGCACTCTGCTTTTTCCAAAGATGATGCATCAGAATGAACAAAAAATGACTGACTTCAGTAACTGGTTTAGTTATTGGTGTCATTTCAAAGGGTATGGCATTGTCACCCAACCCAAGCTGAGAATCGAATGGGTGAACCTCTTGCTGTGAGGTAACAATGCTACTGCTGCTGTGTAATTGGTATAACATATGAAAAAGATATTATGTTGACCCTCTTGGGCCATTTTGAGTTATGTGTACTAGAAACATTTGGGGCTGTGCTCTCTTTAGTGTTGTGGTTTTCCTACAGTTGGCAAGGAGAGAGAGTTGCTTTGAGGCATTCCTTCATTGCTCAAAAAGCCACCAGGGCAGGGGTTCATGTAAATGACACAAACCTGGGCCTGCCCTGGACACAACTACACTTGAAGCTATATGGAACTGTAATATAGGCCTTTTGCTGGAGGATTTGCCTTTGATTCTTGATGAGTGTAGAAATGTCCTCCTGGTGAGTCATTTTAGAGGTATACACACCAGTTTATGCCATTTCTAAATTTTAAGTGTTAACAGCAAATGTTAAGGCATATACTAATTTAGGCTTTTATACACCCCCTATATCTCTTTGCCTAGAAATCTTGCTGCAAGAAGCTAGTAATGTAACTGCTGTCTAGTAAATCCCCCTGACATATTGTTTACAGTTTGTTTTTTGCAAAGTTTATTCCTGTCTGCCACAAGGCTATCAAAATAAAGAAAAAACAAATGTAGAGATATCCCCAACCACTTCAGCTTCATAGTCGAGACTGGTGCTCCCCTATGCAACTAGCAGTGCAACCCAATTTAAGCTTGTATAACTTCTACAGTACCACTAGTTCCTTTTTGTCTGAGATAGGTTATTCTTTGTTTTAACTTGCAGCACTCTTGGTAGTTGAGAGTGGTTCATTGTCACTGTTTGGAATATTTAGAGTTTTCTGATTATGAGACCCTTATTGGAGTTAACTAATCTTCTCTCTCTCTCTCTCTCTCTCTCTCTCTCTCACACACACACACTCTCCCCCTCTCTCTCTCTCTCTCTCTCTTACAATAGTAGATAAGTTGTTGTGTGTGTGTGGGGCTGGGTATTCACTTATTGTCAGGTTACAGGTATGAGCGCAATTTATTACTTCACTTTATGTTACTGAGACCTGGCCCTGCCTTTTTGTTTGCTTGCTCGTTCAGTTTGATACACATGATATAAAATCCATCAATTGTCAAGTTATAGAGCTTCAATGTGTTTATAGATTACTAGGGGCAATTTTAGTCCGAGACGTTTAAGTGGCTTTGGTCTGTGGAATAAAAAAGCTTCAGTGAGAATAAAGGACATTGAGAGCCACACAGAACAGTATTACCAGGTTAAACTTATATTCTAGTTGTTATGCCACAATAAGTGCAAATTAGTTATTGTACTGTTATAAAGGATCTGATTTCTTGAGTCCACATACTTATGTTTGGGGAGGATTCCGGAGGACCCGGACATTATATAAATTATCTGAGTAATGTAGCATCCTAGTGGGATTACTGGACTCAATCCAGCTTCAGATGGATGTACGTAACATGCAGCTAGCTTACTGAAACATTTCATCTGTTCTGTTAGTTCCTTTTAGGACTCATACACAACTAGGGTTGCCACCTTTTCAAATGCCCAAAGTGGGACATTTTTGGTACAAACATTTTGCAGGCTGAAACATGCCCACGGCCAGTACAAAGGACAGAACTTCACTTTTTTGCCTAAATAAAAGCTTGTTCTTGTAGCATTTTAGTTTTTTATTCTGTTTATTATAACATTTAGGTGTTTCAGATACATAATAACTGTTTTATGCAACTATTACTTAAAATATAGGAAATAATTTTGTCCTAAAATCTCAGGACATTTGCCATTTTTACAATTGTTTTGCAGGACACAACTGCGCAAAGAGGGACTGTCCCTCGCAAAGTGGGACAGGTGGTAATGCTAACATATATGCTTTGAAGAGAAATGCTTCTAATTAACTGTCACAGAAGCTGGTAGGGCTTGCATAAATATACACAAAGTAATTTAAAGAACAGAGGCAGGCAAGAAAGGAGCTATGAATGCAATTGTAGCCTGGCTGCTTCATGCATTCAGTAATTGAGAAAGCACTGCTAGAAATACCTTGGTCTAGAGATTACATTTGGGGTTTCATTCCAATATGCTTTTCCTGTTTTTAATAGTTCAATGTTTTTATTATCTGTTTTCCAGAAAGAGCAAAAAAACTGTTTATAAATTAGAAATGTCTTTTATGATGGAAATGTTCTGAATTGGGCAGTTTTATAATTATTGGTTCATGCATTTTCTTTCATTACCTACAGTACAGCCTACTGTAAAAATGTTCATTCAAACAATAAATTTAAAATGTGCTCTGTCTAACAAGTGTGCTGTATTATACAAGGACTATAACTTAATAAAGTCAGGAAGGTGCATCAAAGAAAAGAACGCATCATGTATGTTTTGTGTGCAAGGAGCCAATGATTTGAAAACAGCCCAAAGGTAATCTTTATCCACCACAGGCCAGATGCATTTTCTTTGGATGTGGTTTAATGCTGTTTCAATGAATGTGAGTTTCAAGGGCAGAGAAGTATTAATGCCAAGTCTGTTTTCATCGTGAGACAGTATTGCTTTATCAGATGTCTGTTAGTGTTTGTGCATTGATGTGCTACAAAATGTAAAAATAAAACCCAAATAATCATTGTAGAAGTAAAGCAGTATGCATGCACACATTAGTGCTTATGGTAAATGGGGCGAAATAGCCAGGTAATGGGATATTGGAATGGCTACAGGGGGACTCTGGTGCCATATTTTGGTTCTGTTCAGTTTGTGTTCGAAAGTTGGTATCCCACAACTCCATTTGAGTGGGTGGGGTTATGTAATTATATATGCAAATTAGATGTTAATCAGCGTACAGATTTGTACCTATTTTTCATGGGCCTTGCCCAGATTTTTGATATTTCCAGGTTGAGAGGTATGGTGAAAAGACAGACAACAAAATCTGAATAGCACACCCAACTGAGACATGAACTGTTGTATTTTTAGCACACATAGCCATGGTTCAAATCCTGGGAGTGGTAGTAGTCTGCATACAGAATCATACCCCACAACTGTACAGCTATGCCTAGAATGTCCAGTAAATTGGCCCATATCTGCTGCCTGTCACTGTGTCCCCCTGGGAAATCAGTGGGATGATCCCAGATGTATAGGCAGCAAACAAGAAATACAACTGATTGTCACACATCTACAAGAACAAACCTGTCACTCTAGCAACTCCCCAAACTGTTATGAAAGTAATAATCCAAGTATGTCCTATCTACACCCCATGTTGTCAAGCTGTGACCAGAGTGTGTACAGTAACAAAGTGAGATGTATGTGCATACTACTAATGTGAAATCTGGTACTTTGTGTGGCAACATTCAGGTAGTGCTAACAAACATTGCTCTCACAGGTATGTTGGATACAAACACTGTGCTGAAAAATAAAAGCTTGATACCATGTACTGGTACTGTTTACTCTGGTATTGTATGGAATTGTGAGTGTTGCAGTTGCTTTGAATAATAAGGTATTACTGTCACCCACACTGTGCTACATAATATAACTGTGTAGTAAATCCTGTATAAGAGTGTTGTAAGTCACTAAAGTTGAAGAGGGCAATAGTCTACATATGTCCCGGTTCAGCTGCATGTGGTCAAGACATGGCCACAGTCTATGCAAAAAGAGATGGCCAGGTATTTGCATAACATTAGCCTGGAATCTGGGAGTATGTGTAGAAACAGTTAGTTAGTGTTAACAAACAATTCCTCCACGGGTATACCATCTAAGAGGTGTATACTGCAGGTAAAACCAGTTCATGTATAAAGATGTCAACGGCCATATCACTGTCCAAACTAAGGCAATAGGGTAGTGTAGTAATACTTGTAAGGTACAGATAACAGCACTGACTAGGAAAGTAATGCAAACTACAGGAATATACTAGTTGTTCATTGACATCTTTCTCTCCCCCCACCATATCTCCAACAATACACTAAATACCCACCTCAACTGGTATATGATGACTCCACTGTTATGTTGGGACATATGTCCTGTTGGTTGATAAATATTTAAATCTGTTTCTATACATGTGCTATGTTGAAATACTCCAACATTGGTGGCATAGTGCCATCAATGTACTTGCATGCTGTTATTACCACTGTGGTCCCATATATGCATGTGTTCCGTTTGCTATGCAACTGTTCCATATCTCGTGTCTGGGATAATGGGAAATGCTGTTATACCTAACCCTGGAATGTGTTGACTATTACTAACCCACATATGTTGATACACCATAAACACCATAGCACGTATGGGAATGCGGGTCCCAGCGGACTCACTTGTCCCACCTCAGCTGGCCATGGCACTGAGCACCAGTACTTCTGGGGCCCAACCCAGGACCTCCTCGTCCATTGGTCCTGCACCACCTTTGGGTGGAACTGCCTCAGGGGATGGGGCTCACCCACCCTGGGAGAGGCATGGGCAGGAAGCTGTCACCATCACCAGGTCTGGGGGGGGGCCCAAAA
>NC_056731.1:874686090-874885446 GCF_019279795.1 Protopterus annectens | reverse complement strand
GAGTAAAATATCAGCTGGCAGTATAAAAATGTGTATGATTTGTACTGAATAAACCAGACAATATGACACTAATAGTCCCATATAGGTCATATTTAAATAAAAGTGTAACTGCCTGGCAATAAAGTTCTAAATCCTGGACTGGTTGTGTTTACTCTGGTATTGTATGTCCTAACATGTTGCATTCACCAATATCTGATAACTGAATAGTAATGTGTTAACCGTTGTTTCCCACACTGTGCTACATAAAAATATGTCTAGGAATGACTGTATAAGAATGTTGTAATTACAAAGTCAGATTGTACAACCAAGAGAGACTCAGACAGAAAATACCGAAGCAAAAAAAAAAAAAGCAGTTTCTAAATAGCTCACTCTGATTAAACACAAATTGTTGTATTTTTAACAGACACAGCCATGGTTCGAATCCCAGGAGTAGTAATAAGGTCTATGCATAATTTTAACTAGGATTTCTGCAATATGTGTCGAAACAGTCAGGTAGTGTTAACAAACATTCCCCCACAGGTCTTTCAGATAAGAGAAGCAGAAAGTAGCTATAAGACAGTTGAGTTATACCCTGTGTACAAACATACCACTGGCCAAATAAAGGCCATAGGGTATTGTAATAATACCTGTAGAGTAATGATTAGAGCAATGATCATTAAAGTTGTGAGTACTGCAAGGATATACAAGTTGTTAATTGACATCTCTCCCCCCACCACCATATCTGCAACAATAATCTAAACACACAAATCAATGGGTATGTTTTACACCAAACCTACTGTTGGGACATATGTCCTATTGTTCAACAAATATTGAAATGTGTTTCCATTAATGTTCCATGTTGAAATACTATCATTGGTGGCCTGTTGCTATCATTGTAACCTGCATGCTGTTGTAATGGCCACTGTGGTTCCATATATGCATGTATTCTGTTTGGTATGCAAATTTTCAAAATCTGTTGTTTTGGGTTAATGTGACTATCTATGCATGGTGTTATAACTATTCCTGGATTGTGTTGCCTATTACTAACCCACATATGTACTAAAACACCAACACCATAGCAAGTTTGGGAAGGCTGGTCCCAGCGGACCCACCTCTCTCACCTCATCTGGCCGTGGCACCGGTCCCCAGCACATCTGGGACCCACCGTGAGACCTCCTTGTCTGCTACTCCTGCACCATCTTCGGGTGGAACCACCTCAGGGGATGGGGCTCATCCCACCCCCAGGAGCAGGCCCAGAAGGGGTACTGTCACCCAAAGCCAGGTCCAGGAATTGGTGCATAGCGTGCTCAGAAAAGAGTTTGGAGATCTGCTACACCAGCTTGAGGGCTGCATGGTGCAATTAAAGGGTCAGCCTGTCCCTCCTGCTCAGCCCCCAGCACAGCCACTTTCGGGGCTGTGAACATGCAGTGGTGACTGCCCATGCACGGGGATCTCAGTCCCACTGTTTCCATTTGGGGGCTCATGGGCTTCCGATTTCCGAACACCCCTCCCCGTCCAAGGTGTTTATCCCCCCAACATGTGTCATATACCACCCTTGTAAGCTGTCTTGTCTGTCTTGTCTGTCTTCCTACTGAATCTACCTTCCCAAATATACCTACTATCCTTCCCCAACATCCCACTCTCACCTTAAAAAAAAACAAGGCAATCTGCTCCCCCCAAAATATTTTGCCCCATACATAGCTGTCCATTTCACACACATGTCCACTGGACACATGTAAACTGGTCTAATTGGCCTAACAACACATTATTGTTGTCCTCATCCCTGTCTCAGGGGTTTGAGTGTCCAAATATACCTCCAAATTCAGTATATATGCACAGCTGTTGCTGTAGAAAAAATGGACAGCTATGGACCTTCCCTACACCCTTCCTGCACATCCCTAGCTACTTTCCCTATTGTCTTTCCCTCTGCATGACCCCTTTTACACCACTTTCCTATCACCCCTTTTTTCTTTTCTTTTAAAGAAATTAGCTCGGGGGGTAAGCAGGAGTAGGCACTTTTATGCAGTAGTAAGATGGATTAAGCCTGTTTGAGTGGCACTAAGCAATGCCTACACAGATTAAGCACTTTTATGGCTAACTGTCTGTAAGCATATTTAACTGGAAGTTAGCATTGCTTACCAATGCCAAACCCACGGAAACCTGCTTACAACTGCTTAAAAGTGCTTTAATCACTCTGTATCCAACAGCCCTTGTTCTGCCCAGCAACAAAATAACCGCCTTTACAAGCCGTCAACCCAGGACCCTGCACAACATCAACACAGCAAGTTACCACTAAGCCATCTAAGCTGTAGACATTTCTTATGTTTTCGCAAACATATCATGCAGCACAGTCATTCAACAGTAGGGAAAATATATATACATATATATATATATATATATATATATATATATATATATATATATATATATATATATTGTATATAGTGCATTTGGACATTGAATCTGCACTCTGAACCTATTACTGCAACAAATCTAACCATAGGCTTTGTAAATGGGGGTGAAGGGGCCCAAACTAGGGACCTCTTGTAATTGTTGCCCTTGTCCCATCCTCCACAGCTGAACTGTTCTGCCTTGCAACAAAATAATAATGCCTGCCAAGTTCTGGACCCAGGGCCTTGTAAAGTATGATCAAAGCAATGTACCATTGCAACATCTGAGCCCTACAAAATAGTGATGACATCCCAAACATAGTTAGTAGAGTCATCCGACAGCAGGGAAAGAAGTCTGTAGAATTAGTCAAGTAGTCTATATATACATGTATATATGTATGGAGATGCATATATGTGGACAAATATATACATGATACATATATATATATATATATATATAGAGAGAGAGAGAGAGATATGCATCTGCATTCCTATCCACATATATCCATGCATACATATATATATATATATATATATATATATATATATATATATAGAAAGGTTACTAAATACATACATATATATAAATATATGTATACACAAATATAGAGAAATATATGACAGCTACAAAGACATGGCAATCAGAAGGTCATGCTGCTGCACACTGGAATTCTAAATCTGAAAACTCACTCACTGGAAGTATTCTTTAAAATGGGGAACAGTGACATCGGTGATGTAGCAGAGACCTGGATAAAGGCAGCAGGAAGCACCCCTCCAGTGCCAACCTATATGTAATTCCACAACTTTTGGCTACAGAATGTAGACTGAAATTCCAAAGGTGGTGGTATTTTCATATTCATAAAGGATGCACACACCTCCAGTGTGGTAGACCAACATTATGCATTACAGATCCTGCAGGAGTAACTGACATTGAGTAAGACAGTGGTTCAGGTTGTAGCCTGCGATAGGTCCCCATACATTTCCTAAGACTCACACTCCATGTCCATAAACACCCTGGAGAATATTAGTGTCCAACCTAACACTCTCATACTGGTTGACTTCAACTACCCCTCCATTAAGTGGGAAAGCTACGCATGTACCAATACACATGCCCATCACATTGACCTGGTCCTTCCTAACATGGCCGACTGTTGCTCTACACCAATAGTCTACTCCTCACTTGTTATATCTGACCACAAAGTAATCGCCTTTATAAATCCACAGCTATCCTACCCCCACTACACAGGTACCCACCATGAAAAGCCTTTCCAAAGCTAACTATGGTCTCATAAAAGCAGAGGTGGCTAACCTCATGTCAGTCATGCCAATGGAGACTAGTTGCATGACAGCTGAATCAAGCAACAATGAATTATGAACACGTCCACAAATGCATGGATACTATCTTACGCAATAGAACTAGGACCCTCACCTCCAAAAAAGGAAGCTGATCTGGTGGTCCCCTGCCATAAAGAAACTGTACAACAGAAGGAGGGAACTGATGTAGAATAAGGTGAAGTTCCAAGACAGTAAATAAACCCTTATCAGCCTAAATAAATAGCTGAGATCCTTCATCAAATACTACAAAGTTAGCTGTGAGAACAGACTTGGAGCACATAGTAAAGACAACCACAAGGCCTCATACAGTTATGTAAAGAATCTCCATGGCAATACCAAGAATTGTTCGGAGCAACTAGACAATGGCACCTCCCAGACTAAGCCAACAAATAATGCTAATATACTGGCTGGCATCTTGAGTGCAAACAGTAGCCTCAACCCCCCCAAAGGACCAATCACAATACCAGTACACCACCAGGCACCCAGTATTACTGCAGCACAGGTTACAACACCACTGTCCAAGACCAAGAATACAGCCTCTATGGGACCTGAGAATAACTCTGGCTGTGTTCTACATGAACTACAGAGTGAGCTGGCATCTTACCTATGTGCCCTGTTAAAGCACAGCCTCACCTCAGGCTTTGTCCCTACTGAATTGTGCACTGCTACAGTCACCCTCCCCACAAACAAGGTGTAACTACAGACCCTGGGAAATACTGCCCCAACTTCCTGACAACTCTGTTATGAGAAGCTATGGAATATATCATCATGTACCTAATAAACAGGGATATGAGAATCTGCAGACTCAGGATCCCATACAGTTTACCTTTTTGAAGGGTAGGTCATAACTGCTCATTCAACCTGGTCATCCTCTTGCCATCAGTCATGAAGGCAAGGTGACACCTACAGCCTACATTGATCTCGCCAAAGTCTTTGATAACATTCCCCACTCACTAAGCTTGGTATCAACCCTTATATCAAGGTGGGAACAGAGGTACAAACACAGGGTTTGATTGGACATACTGCTGTCATACATTGAGACAGTTGCAGATGTCACTGGGTTTGTTGTAACATCCTTTATGAGGAATATGACGTCGGTAATACCAATAGATGTGAGTAGTCACTGACTGTATTCCCCAGCATCCACAACTGATTTACCAAGGACACTGTCTGGTGAACACACAAAACATGACAGGCAGACATGTAGCTAGTCTGTGGACATTGTGCCAGTAGAGAGGTATGTCAGAGACATATCACTGTGAGTCATGACATCACACACTAAATGCATGTCCACACAAAGCCTGTCAATCTATCAATCCACCATGTGTATAACAGCACTGATGACATAGAATATGTTCACAAATCTGGGGATTTGTCCCCCATGATGGTTGGCTGTCTCCACATGTCCTGTGCTGTGATGTATTGCCACCCACTGTATATTAATCTGTAGGCTACCACCTCTGTAATGTTCCTCACACAGGCAAGGAAATGGGGCAAGGCCCACATTAAGGAATGTCCCATATGTCAGAACTAGCAGCAGTGTCCAGGCCCACAGCACAATACAATGTGGGCAGCCACACAGTGGTATGGCTGTAGCAATCCCTGACATCCGCACATCTGTACAGAAGACAGACAGAATGTAGATAGCCAACAGGTTATGCATTAGGATGAATGTATTGAAACTGAAAGGTAAGCCATTACTACATGACAGCAGTCCCCAATGACATGTCAAAGAACATAGTAGTCTACAGTTAATATCAACATATCAGATCAATATCCAACAGGAGATACATATAAACATACAGCTCAAACACCTAGAACAAGATACTCCATTCTCAGAGTCCAGCTTTGCATGCAGGCGTGTATGGTTCCAGTACTGCAATCTGCAATCTACTCTTACTTGAAAAAGCACTGTTAAAAGTACTAACATAATGATACCATATGAGTTAAACTATTTCTGTCAACCAGTGCACTGCAGCTGGTGTAACATGCAAGTGTGACTGCATATAACTTGTGATACTACCCATGTATGAAACAAATCCAAAGAGAACAGATATTGGTACTACCCATGTATATCCATGTGTCCCATACAGTATACACACACCCCTTGCTACTGTAATGACAGCACATAAAAGCATATTATGTGCAGGTTATTAAGTACACTTATTTAAGATGTCATTATCCTACTATTTTATCAGACTGGAATGTGATCACTGGTTACCGGGGCTGAGATATGCTGTGTAAGCATTGCTTAAATGTAAATGCTAAGCAGATTTGTGTAAGCAAAGCCTACACGGTGTAAGCACATATTCGTTTAACCATATGTTAGCACTGCTTAACATTGGGCAAACCCAATTAAAACTGCCTTAATCACTCTGTATCCAACAGTCCTTGTTCTGAATAGCAACACAGTAAACAGCCCTTGAACACAGGACCTTGCACACCACAGCCTACGCAATTTACCAGTAAGCCAGCTCAGCTGTGTCATTTGAGGATGTTGTCTCAAACATACCCTTCTTTACAGCCAGTTTGCAATAGGGAAGAGACAAGTGTGCAATTAGGAAAGATTAGCATCTATAAATATATTTGTATCTGAAAAGAAACATACATAGAGAGAGAGTAAGATATGTAGGGAGATCTATATATATGTACAACAATATATAGATATATGAACAATAAATTCTGAGGTGTACATATATATCTATATATATATATATATATATATATATATATATATATATATATATATATATATATATATATATATCAATGGCCAGACATACAACAATCTCTTAGCAAATAAATAAAATGTCTGAACATAGCAAAGAAAAATACAACTAGCCAGTAATTCACACATGTTTATTATACTCTGATGTCTTGGCCAAAGCCTTCAAGAAGTAAACATCACCAGAAATACATGCCTTAATCCCAAGAAGCAATTAACACCTAATTCCATAATTGAATACACAGCCTCCAATTACACTTGTCATTTAACCCCCTACGGGATAAAGTATTACAGTTAATATTAATACATTGAAGTCTGGTACATAACAATTGTACTTTTATGAATGTTTCATCACACTGAGTAACAGATGTTTTCAGAAACAGTACCTAGAGAACCCATTACTGTCCCCATGGTGTGATTTATTCAAATGTACAGCTATAGAACTGACATATTTCTTATCAGAAATATGTCTGACATGTTCTAACATCCTAGTTTTAAAATATGTGTTACTGTCTCCCACATAAAATATGTTACAAGGCCATCTAAGAGCATTCCCTATACACCTACCTCTTGAATGTACAGACAACATATTTCCCAGCCATTCCCCTCAGCAGGAATTACAGCAGTAAATGATAGACCAGTATACCTATCCAGCTAGTACTGTATGACATCTGGACAAAGCCTGACAGAATTGGTGGACAGAAGCTTAAATACATGGCCATACATGAAATATTGCTGCTATACAATGAGAAAATTGCTGGTTTTACAAGGTTTGTTGTAACATATCTTTTCTGAGGGATATAAAGTCAAAAAAAGGATGGTACCATCTACATAACACAATCACCAGAGTATGCTACTGATTTGCCAAGGAAAACACCTGTCTGGGGAACAGCCCATACATAACAGCCTAACCTGTGGCCATTATATGGTTGGCCCTACAGTTGAGAGCAATGCAGATACATAACTTTGTCAGACTGAAACCCATGCAGAAGTAGCATGTGCAGACAAATGCTGTTAAACTAGCAGTATTCCAAACATATAACAACAATACTCACATTCTACTCCTAAGTTCTGATCTTTCCCCACCATTTAGTTGGCTTGTCTACACAAGTCTTGTTGAAGAGGTAGTAGCCCACAGAACTCCAATATGTCTTCCTCACAAATAAGGGAAATGGCCAATGCCCACTTGGGGTACTCATTTATAGGAGTGTGTTGCCATGACATTGGCTATTGGAAGAACTACACAGCTGTTCTACGTGCAATTTGCAAGTGGGGAACCCCAATAGGTGCACAGGCCATCACCTGGTCATGAGCATCATGTACAAAAGTCATGCTGCCACCTATTCCAAACAGCTCTATACCTGTAGTGCACAGGGAGAGAGAGAGAAATAACAAATGAGACATAAAATGGAGAAGAAAGAAAAAAGTAAAGTGGAACGTGTAAGCAAGTAATTGAATTTAGTACTTGGTCTGTAATAATGGGAAATATGGTTTGGAGGAATATATGTCCCAACAAGACATGCTGTACTAATGTCCTGCTAAACAGCTGGTATGGCTATAACATCTGGCCCTCTCTGCAGTGGGAGATATCACAGACATACCTCTCAACTGTACAGATCCTCACAGAATGTCCACATTTTACCATCATGTATTTTTTTCTGTTCCTCCTGAGATCTGTACTTTACTGGCAAATAGCTGAGGATTGAAGTCGTCAGATAATTTCAAACACTTGAATATTCACTGTAATGCTAAATATGTCATTCTATGAATGTTCTATGTTTGTAGCAGGTATATTTAAAGTCTGTCCCCATTTATCCTCCCATCATTTTAGACATTGTCCAGATGTGATGCTCTGAGAGGTTGTGAGGTGGGAACACAGGTCATGAGCCTGACCCTGTGAAAGGACAGCTCATATATGACAACCACAGAGGTATCTGTCAAACAGTTGTGATTGTGGCACTGCTAGGCCAGTTGATGGGATGTTTTCCATATCTATGTTACCTGTGACTATGAGTACGACACATTTGTCTTGTAAAGCTAAGACACCTGTAGAGAGTGTGTGCATAGAGTACTGTTGCAGACATGTGTGTTGAAGTGCATGTGATATACTGACATAATAACATTCAACTGTACAGTGTTCTGCTGGACAATAAGCACATTTGTGACTGATATCTGTAGTCACATACATATATGCCTGTGTTATGTCACCCAAACCATTGGCAGGTCTGTGAGCAATGGCATGCCAACATACTAGCCTACTTATCACTGTTAGACATCTTCCAGGTTCTCACAGTGATGTCAAACTGTACTGTGCAATCAACGTACTAATGTATGGTGCAGCTATATTAATACAGTATCAATACTGATGTCCCTTTTGACACCCATTTATGTGTGCCATTGTCCAGATGTACTGCTGTAACAGGTTGAGAAATATGATTGAGCAGCAATACTGTAAATACAGTGTGCCATACTTACATTCAATAGAAATCTATACCAGGTATCCCCTGAGCACATGTATGTATGATATGTTCAGCTGGAGGGCACAAAACTAATCACATGGGTTTCAAGCAGTCAGGTAAATAGGTTGTGCATGTTGCACATGTATGTTATATCAGTGTCAGTGCATACAACAGACATATATGTGTACAGCTACTGGTGGTTGCATTGCCCTGACACTGATGTGGGTACTGGAGTAGGCATGATTATCAGGTATTAATCAGAGAAGTGTCCACCTGTGTTATGAGCCTCTATCCATGCCTACCACTGCCAGCTATATCAACACTTATATACAGTGGATATCACAAGTGCACACACCCCTGTTGGAATGCCAGGTTTGTGTGCTGTATGACAATCAGACCACAGAAGATCATTTCATAATGCTTCTCATCTTGAGTGTGACCCCTAATCTGTCCAGTTCCATTGCAATACAATCAAAGGTGTTTCTAGGAAGGTGAGCAACTACTGCCAAGTGAAGATGTGCCATGATGTTAGAGTCCAGACCAAGACGGATGAATGCTGTAACCATCTCAAGAGGTGCATACACAAGTTTAAGGGTGTGCACACTCATTCAACTGGCTTATTGTACTATTATTTCTACATGTTTTCACAGACCAGATTGTTATTTTTTCAATTGAATTGTACAGGCTATAGGTCACACTACAGGTGGGAATTGTTATGAAATAAGTTATTGTGGTGTCATGTTCCAATTGCACAAATACCAGGCAGTGTATCAGGGGTGTGTAGCCTTTATATCCACTGTAGCTATATGGACACAGCAGTATCTGGCCTCTATATCCAGCCTCCACCAAGGTAGAGTAATCCCCTTTGGTGGACAGCAGAAATACACAATCCACATAATAGGTTGCTGCATTGGCTGTACAGGGACACATATGTGCAGGCAACAACATTGAAGCAAGTCCACCTATATCTGAGCAAGCAGGTAAATTCACAGGTGATATCCTGTAAGGCTGACTATGACTATGAATCGGATATATCCACACCACTAAGGGCAATTGCAACTGTGTCTCCACATATATTGTAAGTCTCAGATGAAACAACACAATTCACTCTGTACTGGGGGTAAAGAACACCTCATACATGCATGCCATGGATATAGGAAACCTGCATCACACAGATTAGGTGGGAACATCACCACCCTGTCCACCCCAGTCGTACATGGAGATATGCACATCAACCACACTCCTCCCCTCAGCAATGGTGAGCATGTACATATTGCCTACTGATGGCAACAACAGCATATCTCCACGGGGCATACTAACATTAGTGTCTACCTTCTACATGAACTCAAGCATGTGCTCAGAGCTCCATCACACACCACAGTCAAATACAGACCTGCTACCATATACACACCATCCACATGGAAGATGACCACTGTCAACCCTCTACACAGAATTGAATGGAGGATAGAGGATTATGCAATCAAGTGTCCAACATTGGGGAATAAGATTGCTCAGGGACAGGCGTGTAATGCAAGCTGCTATAGCCATGATAGCTTGGAGGTTTCTGGGTTAGTAGTCTGGATTATTTGCAAGTAATATCCACTGTTGATGTGCATTTTGGCAACCATATGAGGTCCTATGACCTTTTCCTGTTCATGTCTTCCAGATAACATGCAGAGTGCTTGCCTACCAGCATTCTCTGTTGGGGGGAAACAGACATCATCACCCAATATGTGATTGGACATTATGCCCTGTCATGTGGATGGAGAGCAGAAGATGTGCAGGAGAGGACTGTCCTGTAAAACAGTGTGGTCCACAGGGTAAATGATGCTGGACTGCACAGCAGAATGTACATGCATGTGCAGCATCGGGCCACTGACCTCAAATGCCATGCCCATCAATGGGCTGCTGCTGTAGCAAGGAACCTGCTAAACACAGGTGGGAGCCCAGCCATCCAGCCCCCACTGACACCCACTGAGGAGCTCCTCGCCACACTTGGGCCACATGCCGAATGCCAAGCCATGACACTGAGGGAAGCTTTGTGGAGGTGGGTTGCACACACACACTGGATGAGGAGTGTGCAGGTAAGAGCCCAGTGGGGATTAGTAAACTAATGTATCAGACATACATGTATCTGTATCGTATCTACATGCATGTGCCAGGTCCGATTGCAGTTGTGGATGGGGTTTTCTAATGCACAGAGGTGCACATCTATGGTGAGGACAGGACATTGTATATTATTGCGGTTAGTACTGTAGATGTGCAGACATGCTGCATCCATCCTATACCAAGGCTACATGTGCGTCTTCTGACAATAACACCCTCTCACAACTACCTAGGACCCTCTGGTCTGCATATGGGACAGCAGCCTGTAGCTGGTGGGTATTACATTGTTCTGTTGTTGCCTGGCAATACCCCAGGCATGTGAAGTGCATGCAATTTACCATGCACACAGCCATCAGTAATACTTATATTGCTTTATGTAATAGCTATATTGCTTGTTGTGCATGTTCACTTGTGCTGGGGTTAACTGTACTGCATCACATTGGTCACCACTGGGGCCAATCTGATGTGAATTCAACATTCCTGTAGCATACCTCACAACTTGTCAGTGCCAAGATGTCTGGACAGAGGCCACCAAATTATGCTGGACAAACATCCTAAGGTAAAGTCATGCGTGACACATTACTGGTATACAGTGGATAGAAATTGTGTGCACACCCCTCTTAAGATGCACGGTGTTCCTGTTACATACTAATTAAGACCACAATATGATAGTCCACACCTCTTCCAGCCTTTAATGTGACCCATAACTGGTACAGTTCACTTGTAAAACCAAGCATCTGTACTCATGTATTGCGCCTACAAGGTAGGCCACCTGTGAGGGCGGAAGACATCCTATCAGCATGATGTTTCAGTCATGTATGATACCTCATGCTGCCATATGTGTCAGTACACTCACTGTGGCCTATCTGGCTATAATATCACATACATGGACATTATTAAGGCACATAGACCACTTCTGACCATGTATAGTTTTCAAACATATGGATATTCCAGACACATCTGTACAGAGGACTGTACAATGGTTTAGCCTGCTGCATGTGAGGCAGATGCTGTCACCACACTGTATAAAGAAATGGCAGTGGGAGGTGGTCAACAGCCATGTATGGTATACACATCAAGATGGTATAAGCCACACATGATATGATCCTCACACACACAGTTACTAGCATTAGGATTAGAACTCCTGCCTATCTAGGTATTTTTACTATAGTTCAACACAGTTATCAAATGTGCCACAGAGCTTACACATTGCCACCTCTTCCAAAGGTACTTCTGAGGTGGATGACATCAACAGGTCTGCTAAATTGGAGTGAAGGGAAGTGTGAAGAGTAGTACATAGGTCAAAAAGAGTTGGGCCAGACAATACATGATTTACACACACATACACTTGCCAGCAGTGGGATTACAACTCCTGCTTATCTAGGTATTCCTACTACAGTGTTACACAGTTATGAGACACGCCACAGAGTTTACACATTTCCAACTCAACCAAAGGTACTCTTGAGGTGGATGACATCAACAGGTCTACTAAACTGGAGTAAAGGGAAGTGTAAAGAGTAGTACACAGGTCAAAAATGGCATGAGCCAGACAGTATATGATTCGCGCACACACACACACACACACACACACACACACACACACACACACACACACACACACACACTTGCCAGTATTGGGATTAGCACTCCTGCCTATCTAGGTATTCCTACTACAGTGCTACGCAGCTATGAGACGTGCCACAAAGCTTATACATTTCCACCTCAACTAAAGGTACTTCTGAGGTGGATGACATCAACAGGTGTACATAATTGGAGTGAAGCGAAGTGTAAAGCATAGTACACAGGTCAAAAATGGTATGAGCTAGACAGTATATGATTCATACACACACTTGCCAGTATTGGGATTAGAACTCCTGCCTATCTAGTTTCTCCTACTATAGTGCTACACAGTTGTGAGACGCACCACAGGGCTTATACATTTCCACTGCAACCAAAGGTACTTCTGAGGTGGATGACATCAACAGGTCTACTAAATTGGAGTGAAGGAAAATGTAAAATGTAGCACACAGGTCAAAAATAGTAGAATCCAAACAGTATATGATTCACACACACACTTGCCAGTATTGGGATTAGAACTCCTGCCTATCTAAGTATGTCTACTATAGTGTTACACAGTTACTGCACATGCTGCAGACCTTACTGAACTTTCACATGGCCAAAGCTGCTGATTTTTTTTTTATTTATTTAACATTTGTTAACTGGGAAAGTCCGACTTGGAACAAAGCTAATTTTCAGCAGAGCCAGGGAGAAATGCTCCAGACACATGTCTTTGTAATGTGGGAGGAAACCGGACCACCCAGAGAAAACCCACACAAATGCAGTGAGGACATGCAGACTCCACACAGAAGGAACCCCAGCTGAGAATCAAAAAGAGAACCTCTTGCTGTGAGGCAACAATGCTATTGCTGCACCACTGCACCATCCTGTTCCTGATAACTGCACAGCTGTGGTAAAGTATTCCAGGTGCCAGATAGTCTTCCTTCTTTTCCACCCATACATTGTGCTAGTTCTTTCTGTCTTGCATTTCAACTAGCATTATGGCTTGGCACTTCACCAGGTTATTGTATGATGAAGTGTGGCACTGTTGCAACTGCTGCATGTACACTGACAACCCTCCCCTCTAAACTCAGACCTGTGAGGGTTACCCATATATCACCCAATGTGGACATATGCACTCTCCAGCAAATAATGGACTAGCAGATCAAGAGGATAAGATTAACACTTGCACCACACCATGTGGAACACGTAGCTCACCATGACACCCACTTTGACAGCCATGACATATAATGAAAAGCCACACACCCACCTTCTCAGAGGCATTCAATGAACATCTACCCAAACAGCACAGACCAGCAAGGCAGACACCCACTCGGACACTGCAACATGGCATATGCCAAGGGACACATATTTAACCTGCACAGTCTGCCCCCAACCTAAGTCCCTAAGGCTAACCACCTTGCACAATACAGTGATCTTGAGTAACTCAATACTGAGGCACACATATCCCACTCATTATGTTGAATATGGAGCAGGTAACAGCCAAATATCAATCACATGCCAGCATCTAACCCATAACACAGCCAGTCATGTCCATCCACAACAACTATGAGTATCACTCCATATCCATGTGGGTGTGAATGAATTGGGACACACCTCCCTGGACTACTTGACAGACTACATCTAACCCATAACACAGTCAGTCATGTCACTCCACAACAACTATGAGTATCACTCCATATCCATGTGGGTGTGAATGAAATGGGACACATTTCCCTGGACTACATGACAGGATACATGGTTGAACTCTCTGATTATGCAGTTCAGGCAGGTGTGACAGTAGTCCTGGGCAGTGAACCGCTGTCACCCAGAATGATGCTGTGGTACTATCAACAGATGGCTGACAGCAACATTGGCTTACATGTTATGTGTCATTCTCAGGGGATCCAGGACCTCCCTGCCTGGGATGGCATGATTGCCAGACCCAATGACTTGGCACAGATGTCCTACATCTGTCACCACTGAGTTGCCAGGTACTGGCTACATGTCTTGCCACCCCTATGGTACTTTATTAGGCAGTGTTTCTAATGTTATTACCATTATAACAGTTACACATGTATGCAATCTGAGGGTCATGCTGCTCAACAGTGGACAACTAACTGCCAGGATGCAGTCACTCATAGCAGTTGTTGGAGTGGAGGACACATGTCTACTGTAATGGAGAGGTGGTTCATAGCAACAGACAGCAGACATGCAGTATCAGGCTATGATGCATTCCACAGCTGTCAGCCCCCAAACATGGACCACACCTCCACAGGTGGTGTTGTCTCCATATTCATTATGGATAGGAACACCTCCAGACTAGCATCCCATCATAATGCATTGGAGATACTTCCCATACAACTGCCTTAGGGTAATGGTGCTATCCAGATCATAGCCTTCTATGTGTCCACATCTATGTCCCTAGACTGACAATGCACATTTCTCAACACCCTGCCATCTCTGATGGTCCAATGTAACGCTGACATAGTAAGAGTCTTCAACTACCCCTCCATCACCTGGGGAATGTAGCCAATTGCCAGTACAGTGGCCCAACACTTCTGGGATTCATCATTTCCATTGCCCTAGACCAGCTCATACTGACCCATGGTAGAGGATGCAACAACCTTCGCCTGTGTTGACCCCTTAAATATGGGACCATTGCTCATCCCCAGATGTCAATCTCTGCATGGCGAGATTCACACAGGCTGTAATCAACAAGGAACTCAACATGTCAGCCACACCCCCCACAAAGATAACCACCTTGCAAAAACTCTCCAAAGCTGACGTTGCAGCCATGAAAACAGGGGTGGATGTCTTCACTGCACCCATGGCATTAGGATGAGCTGCATGACTGTGGAATCATACACATAGGGACGTACAAACAGGTACATGAATACCTGGTACTAGCCAGAGCCAACAGAACCCAGACACTGTCCTCCAAACACTGGGAGACAATGTGATGGTCCCCTGCCATTACTGAAGTGTACATCAGAAAGCGGACACTGTTGCAAGGAAAGGTGGTGTCCCATGACTGTTAAACTCCCTTATTAGCCTCAAACACAACTTTGGATCCCTTGTGGAGTCCCCAACAGGCATCTATGGAAGCAGAGTTGCAGCAGACACTGATGACAGTCACAACAGCCTTTGTAGTGACATCAACAACCTCCACAGCATTAAACACAAGTGCTGTGTGTTAGTGCACAAAGCTAATACCTGTTCTGAGACAAAAAGTATTGGCCACAGTCTTGGCAACACATTCACTGCCAGCTTTACCCCTCTCTCCCCCCACAAGTGAAGTGCTGAGTGAATGTGTTCTCACATGCTGTATCCCATGTCCATTGTAGGTGTCTGTGTGTCACCAGGATGTGGCCCTGCAACAAGGCCACAGGTTATGGCAGTGTGGTGACACATCCACCATGTCATAGGCAGGGTACAGTATGTGCGTGGTAATTCCTGGTCTGTAACACAGTGACTGCATATGCTTCACAGATTATAGGGCTGAAGGTTGAACATACGTACATGTTGATGTGCAACATCTGTTGTATAATAGGGAATGGTACATTTTCTAGTTTTGATACACCTCCGAGTGCTAATAACCACAGCCACAGGGGATATTCATCAACCAAACACACTGGGATTACTATTCACACACACACACACACACACACACACACACACACACACACACACACACTTGCCAGTACTGAGATCCATAGGTTCTTTGCTTCACAGGTGTGTAGTAGGTGAATGGGCCTGAAGGTTCTACAAGGCTAGCCCAAGGGAATACCTTGGCATCAGGCCACATGGCAATAGTCCCCAAGTGTGGCTCAGGAGTATAGTCACTGGAGTGGTCCCCAAGGGTGGGTATTGTATTCCCCAGCCACTCATTCAGGTTTCTATTGTGGGTGGCCAGTGATGTGCACTGCTTCCCATATATGTCAATATCAAGGTGCAGGTACTCCATGACTATCGAAGCCAACCATCAACCAAAAAAGCAAAAATCAATAAAAAAATTTTTTACTTGAACAGCAAAAGAACTTTATTCCATGGGTTGTTAGCGCTTTCACGTCTACTCTGGACGCTTCTTCAGACTTTAATAAAACACTTCATCACTTCTGTATTTAAACACTTATCAATTAAACAGTTAGCCAATGAAAGCCTTTGTACGTAACTATAAAAAGTCAGAAACTTCTAAATGGATAAAAAGTCAGAAACTTATATTGTGAAAATTAAAACTTCAAAATTCAACATTGACATTAAAATGGATGTAGTAATATATTATAACTGTTATTAACATTTCAAATGGCAAATAGCATATAAATATTTAAAAATACAAGAGCATATAAAAAAAAAAAAAAAAAAAACAGCATGTAATAAAAACATTTCAAGTGTATGAAACTACTAAAAATACATATTCCTACTAACACCAAGAAACATGAAAAAGTCAAAGGTATAGCAATAAATAACTGCTAATGCTTAAGATGACGACTGACTAGAAAGGGTTTCAGAGTAACCCTCTCATTGAGGCCATGTCCTTCATCTGCTTTCATTCTGATGATCCATTTACATTCTTCCCTTTCAGTGAAGTTACTTACATTGCCTAATCTCAATGTGGTGTGTATCAATTCAATAACTAAGAACACAAAGGTGTGTGTGGTGCCTTGTGATAGAACATGTCTAGCCAGTGCATTCCTGTCATTCTCCCTGTTGATCGCATATAAATGCTCTCTAACCCTTTCCTCAACGTTCTATTGTCATACCGACATAGAAAGCCTGGCATTTGGTGCAAATGGCTAAATAAACTATGTTCCTTGTCCTACAGTCTGCATAATGATCGAATTTATATAGCACACCTGTGTCCGGGTGCCTAAAGTTATTCCTGCCCAGTACATTTGCACTGATTGCAACTGCGACATGGAAAGGTACCCATTCTAACAGTGAGTGGTTGATCTTGAAGTCGCCTTTCATAACATAACATGTTCCTTAAAGATCTAGTATTCTTGTAGGAAAAACTGGGGTGAGGACCTACAAGTGCTCTAAGCCTATCATTCAACTGTAGGATACCCCAGTTCTTTCTAATGACATTAGTAATACTCTTATTCTTATTAGTATATGAAAGTACCATCCTCTTTTTACTTCTAGTAAATGGCCTGCTTTGTTCCACCTGTTCACTAGTTGCTATCCTAATGTATGGTCTTGTTTCTTCATTGCTCTGTTTGTTGCAGGACTGTCAAATCATTGTCATGGTAACCCCTGGACTTAAAGTCAGCATCTAAGCCTATCAATACATTCCTATATGCTGAATCATCGCTCGTTAGGCGTGAACAGTGTGCTGCTTGATTCTTAACAATGTTCTTGTGTATGTGGGGAGGGTGCATACTATCACGATGTAAGTATGTGTTCTTTCTACAGGGTTTCCTGTAAATGTTGGTAGTGAAACACCCATTATGCTTCCTGATGTTAACATCTAAGAAGTCAATCTGGTGACATGATCTCTCCCCAGTCAGCCTAAGAAAAGATGTTGTGTTGTTGATGTAACTTAGAAACTCATCTAAGATAGTAACATCACCACTCCAAACAAAAAACACATCGTCCACAAAATGTTTATAATACTTGCGGTGCTGTGAATAAAACTCATTTCCAAAGATATACATAGATTCCCAGTAGGCTAGTATAAGGTTTGCATAAGAATTGGCACATGACGTGCCCATCGCTACCCCTGAAGTCTGCAGATAATAACCATCACCATATAAAAATACATTATTTTCTAACACTAATTCCATCAGCATGGTGATCATAATCACTTTGTTGTTAGTCATGCCCTTCTCTAGAAGAAAAAGCCTCAGGAAGTCTATCCTTATATCATTAGGTATGCAGGTGAATAAAGACTGAACATCTAAAGTCATCATAATGTCATTCTCCAAGTATGCTTTCTCAACAGCACTCTCAGCTAGAGATTCCAATAATTGTTTAGTATCTCTCAAAATGGAGAAGGTAGAATCAACTATAGGTCTAAGTTGCTTCTCAATATAAATTGAGATACATTCAGTTAGCCAGCCTCTCCCTGAGACTATAGGTCTGAAGGGTGGGTCAGACAATGTCTTATGCACCTTCGGAAGACCTCTGATGATAGGTACCAAAGGCTTTTCAACTAAAAAATAATTATAGAGATTATTGTTTATAATATTGGACATCAACATATCATACAATGAGGCATGAAGTTTACTAATAACCTTGTTTAGATCATACATATGTATTTTTTTTATATGTGGTTTCATCCAATAACATTTCTAACATTCTGTTGTTATAATATACACTATCAAACAACACTATTGCACCACCTTTATCCGCTGGATAACTATAGTATCATTGTTTTGTAAACTTTTTAAAGCTGCTGTTTCTTGTCGGCTTAAATTGTAAAATTCTGACTTAAAACCTGTTTGTTCAAACAACATATAAAAATCATTGCAACAAACTTTCTCAAAACTTTCTAAAAGCGGATGCAATTCTGGTACAAAGCATGAAGGTTTCCTAAAATTATTAATTACTATATCCCTTGTCTCAGTGTTATCATTATCATAAAATAAATCAAGTGCTAAACCCCTAGTAATGTCTATCCCTTGTGAAGGCACAAATGATAGACCTCTGTTTAACACTTTCATTTCAGCATCAGTCAACTCATGGCTAGATAAATTAATTACCAGTTCATTGGAGATGTTCGTCGTCTCCCATTGCTGCAGTCCTGACTAATGGGTACTCCGCTGCCCTCCATCGGCCCGAATACCAAAGGGCTAGATCTGGCGTCGGTCATGGCGCCCGAGACTGACGTGGTGTCAGTATAAATGCGCATGACCGACACCATAACTTTAGTCTTTCTTGCCGCATTGTCCTGAGCAGAAGCAGAATTTGCAAGTGCCGTTCGGCATTCTGGAATTGTCGGTTTTCGAGTTTCAGACCGGAGACCAAGTTGGGCTAAGTACCCCGTTGGGGACATTTTATTTTTTGTCTTTTTCTTGTCTCAGTATTGTCGGATGTCAGAAAAAGTTAATAACTGTATTTCTTGGAAGACTGCTTTTTTGTTGGCTGTTACTTCTGCTAGAAGGGTATCTGAATTACAGGCTCTCATGGCAGTGGAACCTTTTCTGATTTTTCACAGGGACAGAGTTTCCTTACGTACTAATCCTACTTTTCTGCCTAAAGTGGTTTCTAATGTGGCATTGAACCAGTCTATACATTTGCCTACTTTTTATGCTGACCCCCAAACTGAAGGGGAAAAAGTTTTGCATTCTTTGGATGTACATAGGCAGTTACGATATTATTTGTTCAGAACCAAAGAGTTCAGAAGTTCTCATCAGTTGTTTGTTTGTTGCTGTGACTTCCCGTGGAAAGGCTGTCTCAAACAAACTATTTCAAGTGGATTGGCCATTGTATTGTTTTTGTTATTCTCATCATGGTAAAGAGGTTCCAGTTGGGATCAGGCCTCATTCTACTAGGGCTACGCCACATCTACTGCTTTTAAGAGGGTAGCTACTAAAGACATTCTAGAGGCAGCTACCTGGAGTTCTGTACATACCTTACGAAGCATTATCATTTGCCTCTTTATTCTACGCCTAGGGCTGGGTTTGCCACTGCAGTCTTACAGGGCATGTCTGCAGCTCCTCAGGCTATTTAGTTGTCCGACCTCCCTTTTGTTTTTCCGTGGCTCTGGGATTCTACCCATTAGTCAGGACTGCAGCAATGGGAGAGCGAACATAGTACAGTTTTGTACCTACCATAAATGTAGATGTTCGAGGATCTCCATTGCTGCAGTCCAATTCCCTCCTTCCCCCTTTTTCTTTTTAGATTGGGGTTTTTGGGTGGTGTTTTATTTTTGCATTCTGACATCTGAGGCAAGAAAGACTAAAGTTATGGCGTCGGTCATGCGCATTTATACTGACACCACGTCAGTCTCGGGCGCCATGACCGACGCCAGATCTAGCCCTTTGGTATTCGGGCCGATGGAGGGCAGCAGAGTACCCATTAGTCAGGACTGCAGCAATGGAGATCCTCGAACATCTACATTTATGGTAGGTACAAAACTGTACTTTTTCTTCCACATTCTCTTCTGTGGTTCCCCTGACTCCCCTGAGGGTTTCCGTTTCTTCCCCTTGTACTGGGGACTCCTTGTCTTGCGATCTGCTGGTAGAAATGATAAAGGGAATGTAAGATTTGTGTTGTCTCTCTCATTAGTCTCTGAATTCCCTTCTGCTGGGAGCAAAGTCTTCTTCCTCACTACCGGTCCCAAGCTCTTAGTGTCCAATTGTCTAATGGTTGGTAGAATATTATCTGCTGTGGTATTCCTATTTTGTAGGTTTTCAGATGTTCCTCCATTCTCCACTAGTAATAAATCTGAACCATTCTCTGTTGTACACCCCTCTGCATGAGTGCCTTCAAAGATGGCCACATTAATACTTCCTGATGTAGTGGGACGCATTTCGCTGTTACCATCCTTCCTATTGTCAGGAATGCAAGAGTTTGTTACATCAATAGCTGACCGGATGGATTCCTTAGGCCAAGAGAAGACGTTCCCACATGCAAAATCGGAACAATCTCTCTCCAGTTTCTTCTTTTTCTATTGCAAGAGTCTGTTGTCAGTTAGAGTTAAAGTAGTGGAAAGTTCAGAGAAGTAATCAGATAACTGTACAGATGTTAAAGAGGAATTTAAACGGTCTTCCAGAATGGAGATCTCTTTCATGAGTTCTTTCTCATTTAGCGAATACTGTCTTATTAACAGCTTGATATAACAATTGCTAGTCTCAATATTAAGTTTCTGCCAGTCTATTAAAAGGTCTGGATATTTGTTACCAAAGGTGGGCATCTTTAAAATGCGTAGCCCTCTTGGAATAACTTTAAAGGATAAACATGCTTCCATATGTTGTTTCTGCCACTGCACATTCTTCATTTTAAGTAAAGTATCTTCAAATTGTCTCATCAGTTGTAGCACATTGATATCTAACTGCTTACCTTTGTGGGTAACATTAGTATTAGCTAGTTGTCAATAAGAAAGTTTTAGCAGTGGATTTTCACACCTGGAAATCAGTTGAGAGAATGAACAGATCATGTCCTCAGATGCAGCTTCCTCAATGTGTTTGGTTCCTTCTGTCATGTCCCCTCGAGATAACAAAGAGGCAAATGATAAATAAACAGAGATCTCTCAGGGTAAGGTACCTGCTATGTCCCCAAACCAAAAAATGTCAATATCAAGGTGCAGGTACTCCACTATCGCCAACCATCAACCAAAAAGCAAAATCAATAAAAAATTTTTACTTGAACAGCAAAAGAACTTTATTCCATGGGTTGTTAGCTTCACGTCTACTCTGGACGCTTCTTCAGACTTTAATAAAACACTTCATCACTTCTGTATTTAAACACTTATCAATTAAACAGTTAGCCAATGAAAGCCTTTGTACGTAACTATAAAAATTCAGAAACTTCTAAATGGATAAAAAGTCAGAAACTTATATTGTGAAAATTAAAACTTCAAAATTCAACATTGACATTAAAATGGATGTAGTAATAGATTATAACTGTTATTAACATTTCAAATGGCAAATAGCATATAAATATTTAAAAATACAAGAGCATATAAAAAAAAACAGCATGTAATAAAAACATTTCAAGTGTATGAAACTACTGAAAAACTTCTAAAAATACATATTCCTACTAACACCAAGAAACATGAAAAAGTCAAAGGTATAGCAATAAATAACTGCTAATGCTTAAGATGACTGACTAGAAAGGGTTTCAGAGTAACCCTCTCATTGAGGCCATGTCCTTCATCTGCTTTCATTCTGATGATCCATTTACATTCTTCCCTTTCAGTGAAGTTACTTACATTGCCTAATCTCAATGTGGTGTGTATCAATTCAATAACTAAGAACTCAAAGGTGTGTGTGGTGCCTTGTGATAGAACATGTCTAGCCAGTGCTCTGTCATTCTCCTGTTGATCGCATATAAATGCTCTCTAACCCTTTCCCTCAATGTTCTATTCGTCATACCGACATAGAAAGCCTGGCATTTGGTGCAAATGGCAGTGCAAATACGTGCAAATACGTACTGGGCAGGAATAACTTTAGGCACCCGGACACAGGTGTGCTATATAAATTCGATCATTATGCAGACTGTAGGACAAGGAACATAGTTTATTTAGCCATTTGCACCAAATGCCAGGCTTTCTATGTCGGTATGACATGTCAATGTTGAATTTTGAAGTTTTAATTTTCACAATATAAGTTTCTGACTTTTTATCCATTTAGAAGTTTCTGACTTTTTATAGTTACGTACAAAGGCTTTCATTGGCTAACTGTTTAATTGATAAGTGTTTAAATACAGAAGTGATGAAGTGTTTTATTAAAGTCTGAAGAAGCATCCAGAGTAGACGTGAAAGCTAACAACCCATGGAATAAAGTTCTTTTGCTGTTCAAGTAAAAATTTTTATTGATTTTTGCTTTTTTGGTTGATGGTTGGCTTCGATAGTCGTGGAGTACCTGCACCTTGATATTGACATTTTTTGGTTTGGGGACATAGCAGGTACCTTACCCTGAGAGATCTCTGTTTATTTATCACTGCTTCCCATATATGTGATCTATATTCCATAACAATGACAGTGTCTGGGTTGTGCACATGTCCCACATGCATGTTCTTTGATGTGTGGAAGTGTGATTGAGGTCTCTCTGCATGTTGTGTTGACAGATTGGTATCTGCTGATGTAGCATTCCTGACCTCATTTGGTGAGACCTGGCTATGTAACTGAGGTAGTGATTGCACCTACATTGACAGTATGATACGGGTATTCAGTGGAGTTAGTGGCATCTGTCCATACAGGGCATATGTATAATGCATGGTATTTCCTTTGTGGGGTACGTTTGCAGACTCTACAGTTGTTGCAGGTATCTGGTGGGGAACATGGCAAAAGGGCCACTGTACACATTGATTGGGCTACTGAGGGGGATGGAATAGGGTGCCATGTCCTTTTACTTGCTGGATAACACACACTCAGTCAAGAGATGTAAGACATCAAAGTACTTTCTGATGTCAGTGGCACTGTTGTGGTCAACAGGCATGTAGTCCACTGCAATCACACCATGGGTACTATCTGTGAAGCAATATGCAGGGGAACTACCAATATGGTGGTTGTTGCCTAGCCAAGTGTGTTTCTGTATGATATGTGAGTGGGGAGTGGTCTCTGAGTAATAGGAGGGTTGCCTATATTGTTCATTAATCCATACTGTCACATTTAGGGCTGTGGATTGTCTATACCAACCTCTCTGGTGTTTGACAATTGTTGGCCTTGTAATGTGGAAATTGTGACATATACTAGGTCCTCAACATAAAAATTTTGCAACTCCCCACAAAGAATCCCGTTATTACACAATCACACCCCCACACAGGATACTGATGACAAATGCATAGACATATACACACACTTACCAGTACTGAGTTTCAGACCCCTACCTAGCTATGTATTGCTACTACAGTGCACCACATTTATATCACATGTGTCACGGAGGTTATAGGATAGAGCCTGTCCCAAGGTACTTCTAAGGTGAGGAACATCACCAGCCCTTGTAAATACTGGCATTGGGTGATGTAGTGGATGAGAGATTCCAAAACATATGTTACTCTACAAACACATTTACCAGGGGTGAGGTTCAAATGCCTGTTTGACTATCGTTTTGGACTATTATGTTACACATTTACCACATGCACCACTGACCTTACATGATTTAGGGTTGGCAACAGGTACTTCTAAGGTGGATAATATCTGCAGGACTGCTAAAGTCAGGCACTGAGATGTGTACTGGTGCCAAAATCTTTGAGATATGGACATATATATGTACACACAAATGCTTGCCAGGGATGAAATTCAAACCCATAACTATGTAGCTATTGCTACTACATTGTTCCACAGTTATCACATGCACCATGGAGCTTACATGCTAGACAGCTGAGCAAAGATATCTTTGAAGGTGAGTCACATCAGCAGCAGTGCTAAAGGAGGGGTAAGGGAAGTGCTCTAAGTGTAAATGCCCACAAAATCAGGTCTCTACAAGGATACGCACGCTCTCACAGACAAACACTCACATTTACACAGTTGTCAGAATCAGGATTGGAACTTCTACCTAACTAGCTTGCTACACTATAGCATTAGGCAGTTATAGCATGCACCATGGAGCTATTATGTTAGAGAGCTGTCTAAAGGTATCTTTGAAGGTGAGTCACATCAGCAGCAGTGCTAAATAGAAGGATAAGGGAAGTGTTGTAAGTGTGAATGACCACAAACTCAGGTCTCTGCAAGGATACCCACACTCTCTCACACAAACACTCACATTTACAGAGTTGCCAGGATTAGGATTGGAGCTCCAACCTAACAAGTTTGCTACACTACAGTATTACTAGTTATCACAAGTGCCACAGGGCTTATATGAATGGGAGCTGTCCAAAGGTATCTTCGAAGGTGAGTGACATCAGCAGCAATGCTAAAGGAGGGGTAAGGGAAGTGTTGTAAGTGTAAATTACCAGAAAATCAGGTCTCTATAAGAATACACATACTCTCTCATAGAAACACTCACATTTACACAGTTGCCAGAATCAGGATTGGAACTCCTACCTAACTAGCTTGCTACACTATAGTATTACACAGTTATCACAAACACCACAGAGCTTATATGTTGGAGAGCTGTCCAAATGTATCTTTGAAGGTGAGTGACATCAGCGGCAGTGCTGAAGGAAGAGTAAGGGAAGTTTAGTGAGTGTGAATGGCCTCAACCACATTCATCTAGAAACACACACACACACACATACACACACACTCACACACAACTTTACATTTGATGGGACTGAAATTACAACTGCTACATGGATACCTATTTGTACTGTAGTGTTACACAGTTATCACAAGCATCACTGACACTAAAGGGCTGAGGGCTAACCAAAGGTTTTTCTACAGTGGATGACATCAGCACATCATGTGATATTGGACAATGGGATGTGTAGTGAGTGGGACAGACCTCATAATGGGATTCTCTCTGTTGCTGTCTGTCTTTCTCTTCCCCACATCTGTGTGTGTGTGTGTATGTTTGATGGGTCTATATTAGAACACCGAACATTTGAAATGTTGGGTGTTCTAATATCGACCCGTTTTCAGTGAATGCTGAAAATATTGAAGTAACAGGAAACCGAAATTTGGTTGTCCGTTTCTGTTGCTTTGGTATTTTCAGTGCTCTGGTGGAAAGTTACGGGTTGGGTTCAGGTAAGTGTGCGATTGTGTGGATGTGTGGGTTAGGGAGCAGGTGAGGTGACTGTGCGATAGTGATGGACCTTAGGGTTAGGGTTTGGGTTAAGGTAAGTGGATAGTTAGTGGTGTTTGTACAGTTTAGTGTAGGGTTAGGTGTTAGAGTTTAGGTATATGTGCGTGGATTGCTGTTTGTTTGGTGTGCTTGTGTTGTGTGTATATGTTTTGGAACAGCAAATTTTTTCCCTAGGAAAAAATTTGCTGTTCCCAATGTTCAATGTTTGTTTTTTCGATTGCTAGGGTTCAATATTAGAACACTCAACATTTTGAATGTTCGGTGTTCTAGTATAGACCCTGTTTGACTTATTATATTATGTTTGCCTTAGATATGTGTGTGTATTCCTATCCAATGTGTGTGTGTGAAGTATCAATGGGGTACAATTTGGTGTGTGTGCACAGACAGCTGCGATTAACCAATAACTGTAGTCCACTGTGTTGTGAGACATGGGCTTCACTTCTCTAAGTGTAGGAGCATGCCTAGTATGGCCTTCTATATTGAGTGTGTGCATCCATTCTAGGGAGGGCTGGACTGCAGTTCAAGGTTTTGTGTGCTACAGCTACACCTAGCAAACTGTTTCTGCAGGATATCTGGAGGTTGCCAATATGGAGACACAATGGGCTTAACATACAGGGCATACTGTAACTATTGCTGTCTGTGCTGCTTGTGTGACATGTTTGGTTGTAGCATAGATATTCTGACATATGTACTGTTTTACACTGTGATGTGTCATGTCATCAACTACTGACAGTTATCATTCTTTGCTCACTGTTATTTACTGGGAAATATGAGATGAATGCAGCTGAGACCAATATTCTGAGGCATAAAGACTACACATTCTGGCACACACCAGCCATTGTGGAGGGGTAGCTACAGACAATAGACAGCTGGTTCTGTGTTAATGGTGCAGCACCTTGTTAGTGTGCTGGCTGGGGTTCCCCTCCTTGTGCTTTTCTCAACTTCAGGGAATGGCCATATCCTGCTGGAGCCATACCACTCAGCTGTACAGGTACACCTAGGTTATCCAGTGGCAGGATTCATATATCTGGTCAGTTTACCTTCACATTGTGGTTTACAAGTGGTTTTGTGGCTATTCATTCATGGGTTTGCAGTCGGGAGTAGTATGGGCAGACATTAGAGTTTCAGACTTCACACACTCCATGACATCCATGCTTCTACACCCCTCTGTTATTCTCTCCTCCACCTAACATTATGTAATCAATATCTCAGAGATATCCCTATAGTTGGGCCTTTATCCCAGTAGTATTTATGGCCTGATCCACAGTCCTTGCAGTAGGATATGGGGAGGCATGCTTCTGGCATTTGTCAACATGGCCTTGCATTTGTTTCCTTTTTACTGTTAGGTTGTTAGTTGGGACCTCCTTGACATTCCATACATTGGCACTATGGGTGAGGCATGGGCCTTTGCCAGAGGACTGTAGGCCATTTGAGAGTGCTGCAAGCCATGTGTTACTGCATTTCTACATGAGATTGGGGGGGGGTGCACACCTGCAGACTTTAACATTTGAAATGACTATACTGGTATGGTTACTCTGCTGGCTTCCATTTCATATTGTATCATGCAGGCAGGAGGCATATCAGTGGAGTACACATGTTAGATCTTAATAGCATATATTTCAGTTTCAGACTTCTTACCCTTCAGAACTGGAATGCATCTGCCAGACCTGTTGTAGTATGTCTGCGTAGGTCTGGTGGGGGTAGGGGCTGTTCACCATTGCCATAATTTGGGGGCCTTAGCCCAGCCTTTCTTCATGGTCAACTATACCTGTCCTGCTGGGTGAGGCTGGTGGTGGATACATGACCCTCACTGACATCCATGTGTGTGACCTATTGACACCCACAGTTCTTTGGGCCATCATATGTACTACAGTGGGGGATGTCACCTTGTGTAGTGCTGCCTAGTATGTTGACACCAGTATTTGTTATGAATTTCCTGCTGTCCCATATAGCTGTCTGCTGCTATCCCATTCAGCCATCCAATTCCTTTGCATGGTTGCATTCATATCACACATATAAGAATGAGAGCATACTAATCCATTCAATAATTAATAGGAAGAGTGACTTACCTTGTTGCTGGGCCTGTATTGAGGACAGTGATGGAGGGCTGACTATGTTGGATGCACATAGTACACTCCCTGTACATGGTAAAGCTCAGGTAGTGTCATGTTTGGAACCCTTTTACTGTCTGTACGAGTCGGAGAGAGGTATCAGTCACTGGGTCCCTACAGTGTCAATGTGTGTGCTATGTGTTGCCTCTTTGCAAAGGCCTGGGCATACTGTGCATGTCTCCTTCTGCCTACAGGGACAGGCTCAGGATGTTCATCCTCTGAGTCCCTCTGTGCCTGTGCTGGCCTTGGTAATGGTGGGGGGCTGTGTGGCCCTGCCCCGTGCTGTTCCTGCTGCAGCTGTTTCAGCAGGATCATATTGTGTAGCATGGCACATACTATGAAAATTTGTGTACATGAAGCTGGAGAGTACTGCAAGGCTCCACCGGATATGTCAAGGCAGGAGAACCATGACTTGAGCATCCCAAACATGCCCTTCAATGATCCTGGTTTGTGCGTGTGCCTCATTATGGTGTTATTGTTCGGGTGTGTGTGTGCATTTCTGATGGGTGTCATCAGCCACGGCTCCAGTGCAAAGCCAGCATCCCCCACTAGATGGCCATATGGGATGCCCCCCCCGGCAAACACCTGATACAGCTGTGAACAATGCTAGATGTGGGAGGTGTGATAGCTTCCAGGGCTGCAGCACACACATTCATGATAATGTCCTGGGCATCACACACGACCTGGCAGTTGATGGAGGGGAAGCTCTTGCGGTTTATGTAAACCCTGATCCACTCACCAGGTGGTGCTTTGATGTGTATGTGCGTTCAGTCTATAGCACCAACTACTTCAGGGTATTCTACTATATGGTGGAATAGATGCATACGTGTGGTCAGCACCTCACGGGCAGTGAGGAACTATATGTGCTCATTGGCATGTTGTGTCATAGCATCCAGGAACTGGTGGAGTATCCTGGATGCTGATGCCTGTGAGACCCCCATGATATCCCCAGTTGGTCTTTGGAAGGTACCTGTGGCTAGTATTCTTAAGCCTAGACATACCTTGGTATCCATGAGTTCCCCTCTATTAGTTCTGTGTAAGGCATGGCCGGCACAGCTCAATGATTTGCTGTAGAATGTCCCTGTCCACCCTATAGTGCTCTACTATCTCCATCTCATGTATCCCCTGGTAGGTTTCCCTGGGTCTGTGCCCTCTTCTCCTCCTCCTCACTGTGGGTTGGTTGTCAGCATTCTCCTCCTCACCACCCTCAGTCTATAGCACATATTGATAGAGTAAAGCAGCAGCAGCCTCTAACATATTTAGTTATTTTTGCCAGTTAATAATCTCCCATCTGTGTACACCGGTGGTGTAGAGTTTGTGGGAAAAAAACAGTCTGTAGGCTGTTTGCATAGTTTTTATATTAGTGTGCTGGGCTGCTGCATGTGTAATTGGCTGATTCTGATACATCCCACCTGCCAACTATGCTAGTTCTCCTTGATTCCTTGATTGCCTTCCTACTGCTGTTTCCCCTTCCCACTTCCTCTCTATTTAAGCCCCGAGGCACACTGTGCATACCTGGTGCTCAAATGTAAACAGTTCTGCTATTTCCTTTTTTTTTTTTTTTAGGCTCGCTGCGTGCTGCACACACCCATTTAGCTAATATAAGCTCTTTTAAAAAGAAATAGCCGTGCCTGGATGCGAACACGCTCTGCTTTTCATGGAATAAGACAATACAGCCTCAGACACACCCCCTTCCTTAGCTGTGCTTATCTAAGGGCAAACACGGGCCACAGAGCTTCAATGAGCTTACAGCAAGCATGACACACCCCCTTATGAAGTCATTCAGCTCTTATACTTGCACTGTTGTATTGCTGCACCTACACAGTTAGGTGCAAGCTGACACTTTGAGGAAATCTGTGATTCATTATAACTTCCCTCATTTGCATACCCCAGTGTGTACATCCTTAGTTACTGCACTTAAATGGACTCTTTCCCCTTGACAACCAGTGCTCTCTCATATTGTTTACATTCTGCATCTTAAAATTGACTTTTCTCATTTTTTTTTAATTTTCAGCACAATCCTGTTTGCGTGCTGCTGCCCTAAGCTTAAACAGCTGTGATCAGCCAAAAAAAAAAAGTTTAATTTAAAAAAAATATATAAACATTTATTAATGCCAATGGCCTTATATTTGGCCATTGGCATATGTTTTTGACTGTAATACATTCTTTCCATGAGCTGTCCTGCCTCCATTTGCTCAGATTCAGAAATTTATTCAGTTGCTAACTGAATCTGCTCTGACACTGTTCCTACACGGAGTCCGGCCAGCGTCATGGATCGCAAAATCACCTCATTTGCAATGCTTTTAGCAGAAAATGAAGTGATTTGCATCCCAAACGGCTTTCCATGCAGGAACAGTGTAGGGCCGCTCCTGCACGTGAAAACAGCACTTTCCTGGATCGCTCAATGGCCATTTTCCATGCAGGAGCTCCTACACTGTTCCTGCATGGAAAACGGCCATTCCTGAATCTCAGGTTATGTGATTTATTCCCCTCTCAATAAAAGTTTGGTAGGCCAGACAAGAGATAAAATTATAATTTCCCATCCATTTATCCAGGTTATACCTCTCAACCACTTAGTGAAAGAAATGTGGACATTGCTAAAATAATGGGGGGACAAGCATCCAAAAATAGAGACCCATTTTAAATATTGCTTTTATAAACTTAGTTGCTAGAATAACAGGTTTGTGTTTGCATGCATTTTCTGGAGGATACGAGGTCTGAAATTCAAATTTCTGTCATATAGTGACTTCGAGTTCTCAATGATTTGCCAGAAAACTACACATTTTATGAAGAACAGAGCAAAAATATGAGGCAAACATCTGGACATTCTGCAAAAATATGGATAATTGAGATGTATGATCCAGCAAAAGGAACCCCCTCAAAATATGTAAGAAATAGAGAAAAGAGAAAGTGCTTTAAGGTGATCTATGTAGTACATGGAAGGCATCACCTTGGTTCTCACTGAGGAAACACTGTGTTTTTTTGAGTTGAGTCATACGTTTGGACATGTACATACCAAAGGGGTCATTATGTTCTATTATGAGTCTGATAACAGAGAAGAAGAAAAAGGATAATAACTTCTTTTGTTCTACATATACCGCTGGTAATTAGTCTACCTACATAAAGGAATTTCTTAATGACAATAAGATTCATAATGGTCAGTGGACAGGTCATTTGCAAATGAAAGTGCCCAGGCCCTAATAATGTCAGTTTTCAAAGGGGGTCATCTGTATGGTAGGTAAGGAGATATCTATGTTTGCCAAACAACTCTATACTACATTTCTTGGGATTTAGATTAAGGCTATGGTCTTAGCACCATTTATTAAAATGTATTAGATCCTCCTGGAGCATCAAGGTGTCTTTTGGAGAGTTCATAACAGTGTCAAGTTTGCGATTGACCTGGGACATCACATAAGTAAGGGGGTCCAAATGGAGAGATGATAAGTTAGCAAGTGAAGGAGAGTATTATTGCTGAATGTGAATTCATCCTCAAGTCCTGGTGAGTACCTTCACGAGGTGGACCCTGTTTTTCACAAATTCTCACCAAGACAACAAAGATATATAGACTGTATTTATATAGCACATATCATGGGGAGAAGTAGATTGAAAATTAAAAGAGAGAGCTGGATCCACAAGGCCCAGGATAAAAAAGTCACTGGTTGGATTCAAGACGCTCTCCACAAGATGCTAGAATATTTTTCCTTTTATTTACTGATCAGTAAATAAAAGGAAAAATATTCTAGCATCTTTTCGTTCATCGCAGGATAAAAAAGTGCCCAATCATGGTAGGCACACTGGTGCCAGGACTGGAAAAAATGACAGTGTAGAATCCGGAAAATATGGAAACATTCCTACAATGGGGCCAGGCCAGGCCCAGGGGAAGGATGGCCCCCTCCTGATGTAGAAGGAAGTAGTAGTCCACAAAAATCACAAAAAAGGATAGGCCAAAGAAGAGCCATAAAGGCAATAAAATGGACTATTAAGGATAAGAAAGAAATTATGTATTGTTGCTATTACGCAAAAAACCCAGAATTTCCAGACACAAGATATACAAAATGATTAAGAGAGAAATTAGAGGAAAGAAAATACTTCCACAAGAAAAACTGTCAGAAGCTTCAAATAAAAATTTCTGTTCATTAATACAACAGATTTGTAATCTGTGTGGAAAAAGAAACATCTGAGGAAGTGCGAAAATATAAACAACAAAACCTAAAGATTTTGGAAAAGTATAAAAAAGAAATATGGACATGGGAAAGAAAGAGAGTTTTGATATGGTGCAATATTTATGCATAGGAGAAAGCCAATTAATCAATATAAAGAAGGCAGCCCCAAAGATATTCAAAGAGAAATACAGGCAAAGGCATCCAGATATGGAAAATTTCACAATAAAAAAAATATCACAAAGAGGGAATGTAGAAAAGAAGATCAGTAAAATAGAAATGGAAGTTATGGAGTGCTTTCGAAGTGAAGGATTTGGTGTAGAAGGTCTAACACAGGTTACATCACAGCATGATGGAGTAAGTCCCCAAAGTAAGGAGAAGCAAGAAGATCAGGAGACATCTGAAGAAGAAATGTGGACAAGGGAAAGAAAAGAGATTTAATATGGTGTAATATTAATGCAAAGGAGAAAGCAAAACTAATCAATACAAAAAGAGCAGCACCAAAGATATTTGAAGACAAATACAGGCAAAGGAATCTGGACATGGAAAACTTTAAAATACAAAATATAAGAAGACAAAGAGGAAAAGTAGAAAAGGAAATTAGTAATGGAGAAGTTAAAGAAATAGAAACTGAGGTGATGGAGTACTTGCAAAGTGAAGGATTCCATATAGAAAATCTTATTCAGGAAGCACCACAACAGGATAGAGCAATATATATCCAAATTAAGAGGAAAACAGTGAAACAGGAAGCAATTAGTCAGGTGCCATATGAACATATTTTGGAACCTTCCACAGGAAACCAGTATAAATGCTCACTTGAAGCTAGACAGCAAGGGAAGGAACAGGAAACTGTGGAAACTGATGCAGTCAATGTTGAGGAGTGATAGGCCAGTGAGTTCCTCCTATGACAGAGCAATGGATGGCACAGGATGAAATTGAAGATAATGTACCACAGGAAGATGCTATAGAACTTTCTGTAGAATGCCAGCAGGAAATGGAAAAAAATGTGCCCTTAGTTTAGAAGAAAATGAGCTAAGAGGAGAGTTGCTTGATTTAATAGACATAGATAGATGTATTAAGATCAATAAAAGAAACAGACTGCAGAAGGTCAATAAAACTCAAAAAGTAAAACAAATGAACACAGTCATTAGCACTGTCCCCAGAGACCCATGCAATAGAAGTCAACAAGATATATTACAGTGCAGATAAATTAATAACTGATAAAGTTCTACCACAAGAACACAGGGTAGTGAGGGAAAGGAAGGGGAGAAATAGTACACCATCATGGAAGTATCGATAGAGAAAACTATAAAGCAAGTAAGACAAGAAGTGTCATTGTTAGCAGAATATAGACAAGGGAACAGATCAATAAAAATACTAAGAAAGATAGACATGATAAAAGCAATGCACAGTATCAGAACAGACCAGGATCTATCATGCACTATCGCAAATAAGAAACTAAAAGTATCAGCACAGGCAGAAAATCTTAAGAAGATACATAGATAAATATAAAGGAAAAGTACAAATTATGCAATTTATTGATGATCCAAAAACGTTTTATAGAGAATTGGGAAGCAAGATAAAAGGAATTGAAAGACCACCAAGCAAAGAAGAAATAGATACATTTTGGAGAAGTATCTATGAAGATCCTGTGGAGCATAACAAAGATGCTAAATGGACAGAAGAAGTAAAAGAAAGAATAAGAAGTTTAAAGGTACAGGATATGAAATGGGATGAAGTAATAGCCAGAGAGATTGAAACAAAGTTAAGAAGAGCCCCTAATTGGAAACCCTCAGGCCTAGATGCAATGCCTAACTTTTGGTTAAAAGTATTAACATCTTTGCACAAAGATTTAGCCATGAGTAAGAACTATTTATATGCGCACCCTAAACAGATGCCAGCCTGGCTAACAACAGGAAAAACAATGCTCCTACTTGAGAGTGAACCTGCAAGCTACCCTAAAAATGATAGACCAATAACTTGTCTTCTGACGACATATAAACCATACATGGGAATTAATGCCAACAGACTTTATAGTCATTTAGAAGAAAACTCATTTATGGTAGAAGAACAAAAGGGCAATAAAAGAATGTCATATGGAACAAAGGATCATTTGTTGTTAAATAAAGCCATAATGGAGAACTGTAAAAAGGGGAAGAATCTAAGAATGGCATGGACTGACTATAAAAAAGCTTTTGATAGTATCCCACATTCACGTATAAAAGTGTGCTTAAAAATGTATAAAATACACCATACACCAATTGACTACATTACAGTGACCATGAAACAGTGGCAGACCACTTTGCAATTAAGCCATGATAAAGCACAAATTATTATCCCAGGATAAAAATTCAAAGGAGGATATTTCAGGGTGGCCCTCTTTCACTGCTGCTATTCTGCCTTGCCTTTAACCCATTAAGCTGTCTACTTAACAGTTTAGGCCATGGCTACAATTTGGCTCCTAGAAAACAACAAATAATCTTCTCTTTGTCGATTTAAAACTGTATAGCTCATCAGATTAGGAACTGAAAGGACAACTACAAGTTGTCAAAACCTTTTCAGATGATATAAGAATGTCATTTGGTCTTGATAAATGTGCAAAAGCAACCTTTAAAATAGAAAAACTGTAGCACCAGGAAAACATCACTATGGGACAAGAATATGATATAAAAGAACTTGAGCAAGAGGGAGTGTATAAATATTTGGGAAATGATGAAGGATCAACAATAAAACATGAACAAATATGAATAAAACTTAGTAAGGAATACTTTAATAGACAAATTAATCTTGAAAACAGTGTTGACATCTAGGAACAAAATCCAAGCTATAAACTAATTTGATCTTCCTGGCCTTACTTACCATTTTGGAGTGATTGTCTGGCCCCAAAACATGATTAGACAGAAAAACAAGAAGGATGCTTCATGCTCACCAAATGATTTAAACAAATCAGTGCATACCAATATTATATATTCTCTGTTCCAAAGGAGGGCTGGGCCTCCTTGAAATTGATTACATGTATAGACTCCACACATATCTGCTGACCTTACAAGACCCAAATGTAGTGAAAGTTTTGAAACATGAAGAGACAAAATCTAAAATGACTTCTCTGCTTAATCTAGCAGAAGCATATCAGCATCAAGCAGGAATGGAAATCAAACCAGAAGTAGATAAAAATCAGTCAGCAACTAAATGTGCCATAAAACAAAAAAAAGAATATAAGATGAAGGTCCAGATGAGAAGGCAAGAAATGTGGAAAATGCATAAATATAGTTGCAAGTATAGAAAACTTATGGAAAAACCTCATGTTGATCAGGAACAAATGCAGGAATGGTTAAGGAGAGGTGAATTCAAACCAAGAGAGGAAAGGTTAATATTGGCGGCCCAAGATTTCACACTGAACTGATCGAAGGAAGGACACTGAGGAAACTCAGAGCTATAATATATAACATTAAGTATCCTGTTTTTTGTTTATTTTGTTCTTTATTTCTTTGTTATTTATAGCACTTTGTGTACTGTGTATTTTTCTAGCTAGTTTCACTGTGTGTGAGGTATTAACTGGAAATTATCCACTTTTATTAAGCATCTGTTGGGTTGTTTATTTGTGATAACTTTTTGCAGTTAAACTCTTTTTTCTAGAGGCTCCTTTAGCTGTTTAAAACTTTCATTTAAAGGCTCACTGCTGCTTTTCAACTGTGAGATACATTTCTGCAGTTTGTTTCCCATCCTCCCTCCCTGTTGGTATAGTGTTTTTATAGTTGGTGGCTTTGCAGTTGCCCGTCCCTAGTGTAAATTTAATCTGGGACCCTCCTCCCAGTCTAGTGTCATTACCTCATTCTACCCAGTACAGGGAGAACATTTGAGAAGGCCAATCAGCTTAGTTTCTGCTACTCCTTTCTCTCTTTCCTTTCTCTCTTTCCACTTAAAAAAAAAATGTATCTGCTTTTACTGTATTTGTGTTTTTTCCTACTTTATTTTGCTTTTGCGTCATCTTAAAAGTACTCAGTTGTATTTATTACTGCTTGGTGTAACTCATTCTAAGCCTTTTAGTTTAAGCACTTGGGCTTCAGACCAGTTGTTTTACATTAGGAAGGTTTGTCGTCTGCACTGTAGTGGCAGAACAGGTAGCTTACATCCTTCTAAGTTGGGAACTGCTGATTGAGGGCTCAGTGTCTTGTTATTATAAAAGTGTATTAATTCTGGTTTAAGCACTTGGGCTTCAGGCCAGTTATTATCATTTTACATTAAGAGGGTTCATGATCTGCACTCTTGTGGGAGGAGAGGCTGGACTCTGCCCTTCTGAGCTGGGAATTTCTGATTAAAGGCTTATAGTGCCTGCATATTTGAACTGCTTCTTACTGAAATTGGTACACCTTGTTTGCTGTAGCATAGACTAGATCCGGGCCTGCTGAATCTAGCTTTGCTTGTATAACTTGAGCACTAATCCAGGCATTCTTTAAAGCACTCAATTGTATTTATTACTGCTTGGTGTAACTCATTCTAAGTCTTTTGGATTAAGCACTTGGGGTTCAGACCAGTTGTTTTACATTAGGAAGGTTTGTGGACTGCACTGTGGTGGCAGGACAGGTAGCTTACATCCTTCTAAGTTGGGAACTGCTGATTGAGGGCTCAGTGTCTGTTATTCTAAAAGTGTATTAGTTCTGGTTTAAGCACTTGGGCTTCAGGCCAGTTATTTTACATTAAGAGGGTTCGTGGTCTGCACTCTTGTGGGAGGAGAGGCTGGACTCTGTCCTTCTGAGCTGGGAATTTCTGGTTAAAGGCTTATAGTGCCTGCATATTTGAACAGCTTCTTACTGTAATTGGTACACCTTGTTTGTTGTAGCATAGACTAGATCCAGGCATGCTGAATCTAGCTTTGTTTGTATGCTTGTTGTTTGTTTGTTTATTTCCCTGAAAAGCTAATTCCACCTAAAACGAGGCTTTTCAGCGCTTCTGTGGATCCCTAGTGATATCTGCATTGCTTACTGTACTTATTTCCTTGTTTCACTTGAAAGAAAGTTACTGTTTGTCATTTTTGCATTTAAGTTACCTGTAACACATTGCATTTAAGTTACCTGGCACTTGCTCACTAAAGCAATTATATAAGTCAGCACTAAAAAATTAAAAGCACTACACCCTCACAAACTCCCCTTGAGTACCTTGTTCCCCTTTTTTCAATTATAAAGGAATTCCCAATACTATTCTAGCATGTCCAAAGGTCAGTTGTCAATCTCCTCTCCGGTCTAGCTGGTGAATCTGGGAATCTTGAGGCAATGTTACAACTGCCTCATGTACACAGACAACCCTCTCCTCCTCCCAACAAATTCCAACACATGTGAGAGATGCAACCATATAGCCAAACTGGAGGCTAAGCTCTCTCAACTCAGTACTGGTGTAACCAGTCAGGAGGAGAAGGAAACCACACTCACTACAATTCCAGTCTCACATAGACCTACCACGACAGCAAACCAAACACATAAACACACAAAAACATACTCGGAGGCACTAAATATAAATCTGCCTAAGCAGCAGAGACCTCCAAAGCAGACACCCAAGCAACCGCTAGCCCAAAACAAAACACGTACAACACATAGCTCACAAAGCCAGTGTGCCGAACAGTCACAGCCCTTAAGGCTAAACAACACACCTGATACACTTGTAATAGGTGACTTTGTCATCAGGCACACTGACGTCCCGCTCACCAGGCTAAACAAGGAGAAGGTCACGGTGAGCTGCCTGTCGGGCGCTAGCATCCGCCACATAACACAAGCATTCAGGTCACTCCAAGGCAAGTACAAATATGACTCAGTCATTGTCCATGCTGGTGTGAATGACCTGAGATGTACCTCCCTGGGCTACATGAAAAGAGACATAGAGGAGCTCTCTGAGCATGTAGCCCAGGCCGGTATGACCCTGACCTTGAGTAGCATCTTACCCTCACCAAGAATGATGCCACAATATGAAGACAAGATGATCAATTTCAACAATTGGCTTAAGTATTGGTGTCATTCAAGGGGGATCCAATGCCTGTCAGCCTGGGATGACATGCTTGACAAGCCACGATGCTTCGCTAGGGACGGCTTTCACCTGTCACCCCTGGTCTTTTGGATATTGGCAAATGCTCTTGCTACCCCCATAGTGCCTTTTTTAGGCAAGGATCAAAAGACAAACCCACCTCCATAGGTATCACAAGGGATAAGAAACTAAGAGTAATGCTACTCAACGCCAGAAGTCTAAACCTCAAGATGCACGCACTCGAAACTCTCCTTAGCATGGAGAACATCGATATCTGTGCAGTAACAGAAACCTGGTTCAAGGCTCCCAAGAGCACCCCAGCACTACCAGGTTATACCTCATACCATGCTTTTCGGTCCCAAAACTTGGACCGAACCACAAAAGGAGGGGGAGTATCAATATTCGTCAAAGACACCCACACCTCCAGGTTGGTGGCACAGCACGAAGCATCAGAGACTATCCATGTGCAACTAACAGTGGGTAAAACTGCCTTCCAGTTTATAGCCTGCTACAGACCACCCTCCCAAACCCAGGAATCCCACTCGGCCTTCTTGAGAATACTGGAAAATATGAGGGTCTCTCCATACACCATTATATTGGGTGACTTCAACTACCCAAACATAGACTGGGAGCATTACTCTAGCTCCAACACCCTAGCCCAAAGGTTCCTAGAATTTATAAACTCAAATGCTATGGAACAACTTGTTACCACTCCCACAAGAGGGGAAAACATACTGGACCTGATCATCACCAACATGGGGACTTTATACTCCAGACCAGAAGTGTATCCCTCACTGGTAAGATCAGACCATAAACTAATCTTACTGGATATTCACATCCCGATCCCACCCCCTGCCCAGAAAACCACAGTGAAAAGCTTCTCTAAAGCAAATTTCACACTCCTCAAAACCGAGGTGGAATCCTTCAAAGCCCCTGGGCCTGTGGAAAATATGGCCCAGACCGCAGAATCCTTTATAAACGCATTCTATGAACACCTTCAGGAATGCATGGATCATGCAATCCCAAATAAAACCAAGACCCAATCCTCCAAAGGCAGACGTCCTGTCTGGTGGACCCCAGCCATAAACAAGCTATATAATAGAAGGAGGAAGCTACTACATGATAGAGCAAAATCCCAAAAAGGGAAGGCATCTCTGATCAGTATTAGCAAAAAACTATGGGCACTCATAAAATCGTCTAAGGCCAGCTTTGAGAGAAAAATTGCACAGGACACTAAGGATAATCACAAGGCTTTCTTTAGTTATGTTAGTAACCTGGGTGGGAATTCCCAGATATGCTCAGAATTAGTCCAAAATGACAAAAAATACACCGAACCCACAGACATTGCCAACATGCTAGCTGACAGGTTCAGCACAAACTTCTCCCCCCCTTCCCCACCAAAAGGGCAAATATCTATCCCAGCAGAGTGCTGCCCCCCTGACATCTCAGATGCTCAGGTAAGAGCTGCCCTCTCCAAAGCAAAAAACACAGCATCAATGGGACCAGACGGTGTCCCAGGCTGCGTCCTACATGAACTCCAAGAAGACCTAAACCCAAACATAAAACTACTGTTCAGTCTCAGCCTTACTACAGGATATGTACCCAAAGAGTGGCGTGCAGCAACAGTGATCCCTCTCCACAAAGGTGGTGCCTCAATGGATCCTGGAAACTATCGCCCCATAAGTCTGACTAGCTTGGTCTGCAAAGCTATGGAAAGGATCATCATGGACCTCATAAATAAAGATATTGGGGACCTACAGACACTGGATCCTACCCAGTTTGGCTTTGTTAAGGGCAGATCCTGCCTCTTAAACCTGGTCAATTTCTTTGAAACAGTCACCAAGGCCATTGACGAGGGGAAGGTGGTCCACACAGTCTACCTGGACCTTGCAAAAGCCTTCGATACAATACCCCACTTGGGCATTATAGATAAGCTCACCAGCTTAAATATAAACTCCTATGTCACTAGATGGGTTGCAAACTGGCTTAAGGACAGAACCCACATGGCTAGAATTGCTGGAGCCATGTCAGACTCCAAACCAGTTACAAGTGGCATCCCACAAGGCTCAGTCCTGGGACCTCTCTTGTTCGGTATATATTTCTCGGAGGTACAGGCCAACATGGAAGGACTGTGGCTGACCAAGTTCGCAGATGACTGCAAACTGGGTGCCATAATCGACTCTCCAGCAGACACAAGCATCCTCCAAAAGGGCCTCATAGAAACAGACAACTGGTGCCAGAGCCATGGCCTCAAGCTAAATGCCAAAAAGTGTATAGTCATCCCCTTTGGAAAAACAAAGTGCCCACAAATTACCACATAGGTGGCAATCCATTAAGTACAGAAGAAGTAATTAGGGACCTGGGGACCCAAGTTGATAGCAATCTGTCATTTGACAACCACGTGGCCAAAGTGGTTAGAAAAACATTTTATATAGCCCACCTAATCATGAAGGGATTCACATCTAGATCAGGGAGGTCATCGTGCCTCTTTACTCATCCCTCATCAGGCCCAAAATTGAGTACAATGCCCCTTTTGGGATGTACCTTACCAGACACCTGCAGCAACTGGAAAGACCCCAAAAGTACCTCACCAAGAGGATCAAAGGGCTCAAACAGATGCCATATGCTGCCCGGTTAAAGAAACTCCAGCTCTACTTAGTGGCATACCGCCTGCTCAGAGGCGATCTGTGCCTGACGTATAAAGCCATGTCCAACCCGGAATTAATGGACATGCTGCACCTCCGAAAATCCAAATCCCATCGAGCCACGAGCTCGAGAGACTTGGACTTCAGCACTGAAATAAATAGGACATGCTGGAGGGACAGATTCATAACCCAGAGGCTCCCTTCACTCTGGAATAAAATCCCAGTCCAGGTTAGGCAGAGTCCCTCATTGACTCTCTTCAAGAGGAATCTTGATGAGTGGATGGGAGATCATAGGTTTACCCTGGGTATCACTTCTGTGTCACTGTTAGACAGAAGCACAGTATACTAACCTCGAAAAAGGGCATAGCAAAATTAATTTAAAATGGGTGGCGAAAGCCAAACACACTCTGGCTAGGCTTATAAATGCCCTAGGGCAGATAGCTTAGTATGAACCTATGAACCTATGAACCTATGATAGTGGGCTGTGTACACGTTGGTTTACAAAGTCCATTGAACATGTGGGAGAAACAGACAAATGTAGGTTTTGTAAAACTGAATTGGAAATCATTGCACACCTCTTTGCTAGTTGTGACATACTAATTGCAGAAGGGCTATATAGTGAAAGGCGTAATAATGTGGCAAGACTGTTACACTGGAGATTGTGCAAACATTATGGTATCGAAGTGGCTGAAAAACACTGGAAACATAAGCCACAAAGCATCATAGAATATTATGAAGTTTACATTACATGGGATCATCCATTACCAACAGTTCAAATGCTAGATGCTAGAAAAACAGATATAGTGGTCCATGAAAAAGAAGACAAAAGTAGCATTGATCATTGGAATTGCCACACCCAGCGACTACAGTGTTTTGCTTACAGAGAGAGACACAAAGTCATACAATATCAGAATTTGCAGCAGAAATAAGAGCAATGTTGAGGAAAGATACCCAGACAGTTCTAATAATAGTAGGAGCAACTGGTCTTATAAAAAAGAATCTACAGTAATGTTTAGATATGTTACCAATACATGTAACTCCATATGAATTGCAGGAGTCATTACTGGCCACATTGTTTGTGCTGTGAAGAGCACTCCTGGCTGACATCAAAGATTGAAACAATACTAATTTCATGAACTTTATTCGTACTTTGAGTTAAGAATGTGGTCTATTCCTGTCATGGGATTAGAAACTCGAAAGATTTGGAGAAATTAAAAAAAGTAAATACTGAAGAGCAGTGTCCCTATGACAGATCTCTGGTGAAGCCACTTGTAACTGTTTGTTTGCAGAAATATAGCAAGGGCATCCATGAATTTGCAAATTTAAGTTATTATGAAAGAGTAAAATATCTGAAATTGTACAGCGTCTCATACAGATATTTAAGAGGAGATCTTATTCAGGTATATAGGGTATTTAGGGACAACTACCTCTGGGAATGTATGGGGTTATCAAAAAGTAGTAGAGAATCATCAGACAATCCATGGAGAAGATTCTGTAGGAATGAGAAATGTACTAATTGGTTTTCTGAGACAGCAGCTGATGTATGGAATAGACTACCAAATTACATCAAAGCAAGGACGATTTTAGATATTTTTAAGAAGTGTCCGGACACATTATGGGAACAACTGTTTTGGTATATTGGCAGGCATGAAGGGCATTAATGCCCTTGCTTGAAATATCTGTATTTATGTATGTATGCATGTATTACATTTTTAATTAGGAGCATGCACCAGGGCTGTATGCATGAATGGCAAGCTATAAATACAAATCTGACACCGCAGGCATGAATAGTACAGGGGCTTAGATGGCACTATCAACAAAAAAAGTTAAACTGGCTAGTGTCATCCCTGTCACAGGGTGTAAGGAAATTCTTTCTCCCTTCATCATACTGTTGATTTATTGAATCAGGAAAATACTTGTAATCCTGGTAGTCATTATAGTTTTAGATATACAGAGATCGGTCCCCAGCACTAATAGATTGGGTCCTGTAAATAAGACAGTTTGCTATCCCGAGGGTTACATAAGAGTTTACATTTAGTTTGATTAGCTTGTTCAATAATGCCAGAATATGGGATAATGCCAAAGGCTTTTGTCACTTCAAGGCAATGTGTGCTGATTTGCCTGCAACCAATACATCAGTGACTTGTTCAAAGAAGTCCATTAAGTTTAGGAGGCAGGATCTGACTTTAACAAACCTAAACTGGTTTGGGTTAAGGGATTGTAGACTTTTGCTGTCCTTGTTAACAGTTCTAAAATTTTGCGGTCCTTTGCCTTATAGACATGGCTGGTTAGGCTTATAGGTCTATAGTTACTAGAGTCAATGGCGGGCTCTTTTTTGTGGAATGTGATGACTTCAGCAGTTCTTCACATCTCAGGCATGAATCCAGAGGTGAGATTTAGACTGAATACATTTGGTAATAATTCTTTAAAACTGTGGTTGATGATGACAAGAAAACAGTCTGACACATTGTCTGAACCTGTGGAGTTAGTGCTCTTGGCCTTGGAGAGTAGCCCCAGGACTTGCTCCAAGGTGATCTATGAGGAAAATGTGGGCATACTAATATGCAGGACAAACAGCTGCTCTCTCAGAGAACCAATTTGTACACTTCTCATTCCTATAGAATCTTCTATATTACAGCTAAACATTTCAGCTAATATAGTGGCTATATCTTCTGCAGAAGAGTAAGTGTGGTTGTTTTGTATTAGCTCAGTACAATGCTGTGTGATGCTTCTGAGGTTTCTGACATAGTCAAAACTTGAGTTGTGGTTGTCCTTTATACAGGTATCCATTTTCAGTTCATATTTATCTCTGGAGGATTTGATTTTGCTTCTTAATTATTTGCTTACCTTTTTGAATTCATTTTTACAGGATGGGTTATTTAGTTTATTCTTACTGACAATAAGATTCTTCCTTTAATTGTAGTTTGTTTATACCATGATTCCATCATAGGGGTTTATTCCTGAACTAAGATTGTATTTGTGTTTGACGGAGGTTGATGCCACAATGTAAGCATTTAGGTGAGCATAGAAGCTGTCCATAAATGTAGTAGGGCATGAGATGTAGTTAGATGTGGGATGGAGCTTAAGTTTCATCATATCATCAACTAACTGTAAGTAATGTTTTTCTCCTTGAATAATCTCTAAAGACAGAAGGGTTTGAAGATTCATCAGATTTTATCCTCATAATGAATATTAGAGCAGTGGTCAGACTTGACTCATGAGGGGACAACTACTGGTGTAGATAGTAGCGGAGTAATTCTGGTGAGAACTAGATCCAGTAGTTTGAAGCCCCTAGTTGAGATAGGAAGTAGTTGGTCTAAGAACCTAACATTTACAAGTTCTAAGAAATGTTGTGCATACTTATTTGAGATAGTGTATGTTTCCTAGTTAATGGAAAGATAGTTAAAATCCCCTAGGATGGGACTCTGGTTTGTTTAGATATGTCTCATCATCTGAGGGTGACATGGAGTGGGTTCAATAATTGGCTATGATGATTAATAGGATTTGGAAGAACTCAGAGCCATTGCCATGCTATGAGTAAAGCTGTGCAAGCCATTCCTAACAAAGTAGGTGGGACATTCAGTCATCTTGTTCCTGGCTGATATATATTGGAGCTTCTTTGAATGACACCATTAGCTAAGCCAATAGTCAATTCTGTTTTGCTTATATAGTGGTATCATTCATGATGACTGTAGGATGCTGTTTAAGATTAGTTTGATACCAACTACAGATACTTATTCTGCAGCATGTCCTTAGTCATATCACTCAAGGAGACTGGTCTCAAGTTGTTCACCTCATATGCACAATGACCAGGTCATATGTTTACATAGGATGCAGAGACTGGAGAACTTTAGTGACATGGCAGATCCTGGTGACTGAGAGACAGCTTGCTATCACCATTTCCTTGGTCAGTCTGGTGTGTGGTGCATCTGGTCATCTCACTATGGAGTAACCAATGAATAGTATGTTATGAATGTGTCAGCTCAGTCTTATTACCTTAAGGTCTTTGGTTTTCCAACAAGGTAATCTATTTTTATCTTCTACTCTTTGTTATTTCAGAAGATACTGTTTGCTTGTAAATGTGTCAGTGAGTATCCTATTTACCCAACCAACATCTTGGAGGCCTTTCAGATTTGGGCAGAGATTTCTTAAGTACCTCTGTATAAGATGGGTTATTGGCTAATAATTTAAGACAAGGTGGGCATGGTTGTGTGAAGTAGGTGTAAGTACTCACAAACTGGTGGGTACTGCCAAATAGTTTAGATGAAAGGCTTGTCAACAAGGTTTGTAAATACTTGCACCTCTCAGATATAGATTAATTTAGTGAAAAAAGCAAATTGTTGTCTGTAAACATGTAAGGTGGATGTAAGCATGTAGGAGATCAGATGGCCTGATGGATAAAGTCTTTGCCTCCCATGCACATGGTACAAGGTTTGATCCTGACCTCTGACTAATGTCTGTTTGAAGTTTGCATGTTCTCCTTGTGTCCCTCCCACAGATAGCGGGATGGACAGTTACCTAAGAATGCAGCTAAGAGCAGCAGCATGGACTCTAGATAGTGCCCTATTGGGGGAAGAGTCAGACAGACCAACCACTATTGAGCATCTATTGTGGTGCACAGTATCCCCAAGGATAGAAGAACATAGATCATTTAGATCATAGAAAGCACACTGTGGTTCAAGGCTTGGATGTGCATGGTATGATGGGAAGCAGAAGGCTGGACATGTATCCAGGAGACAAGGTGAAAGGGCAGCAGTGAAGCAAAGCCATTTGGTTTGGGATCCAGAGTCTACTACTCCGGAGGAAGGAAAAACAGTATAGAAATGGTGTGGGAACTGTGGTGAGGAAGAGGTTTCAGAAGACAGTGAAGTGTGTCATCAAAATTATTGACAGACTTGTGACAATCAGACTGAAGCCTAATGATAGCACAGCATTCATAATCTCAGTCTATGCCCCACAACAAGGTTGAAATTATGAGGAAAAGAGTGCATTTATATAGCAGTTGCAGAACCTACTGGATAATAAAGCAGGACAACAGGATTAATGATGGGTGACCTGAATGCACATATCAGGACAGACAGAATAGGATATGAGGACTGCCTGGGTCCACATGGGTAGGACAACAGAAATAAAGAAGGAGAGACCATTCTAGACTTCTTTCTGGCAAATAGCTTGATAATAGCCAAAACATGGCTCATGAAGAGAGACAGTCACAAGTTCACATACAAGAGTGGCCAGCATGCAACTCAGGTACACTTCCTCCTAGTAAGGAAAGAGCACTGGGATAGAATCAGTTATTGCAAAGTCATTCCCAGTGAAACAGTCATCCCACAGTATAAACCACTGGTTGCCACAATCAGCTGTAAACAGCAGTCAGAGAAGGTTGTAAGGTCAACACAGACTAGGCTGAAGACCTGGACATTGACTGCAGAGAAAGTATAACAGTTCAAGGTATTACTCAAGGCTCTAGCACCTCAAGAAGAAGAGCTGAAGGAGAATGGCAGTGCCTCAAAACAGGACATGTAAGGGCTACAGAACAGATATGCAGTCGAGCCAGGTATGGAAATAAGGTACTTAAAGAAAGCTGGTGGTGGAATGCAGAAGTTCATGAAGTCATGAAAGAAAGGAGTGCAGGAAAATGTGGGAGATAGAAAAGACAGACCAGGCTAGGAAGGAATAGTGGTTGGCTAACAAACAGGCTAAGACAGAAGTTGCATTGGCAAAAAACAAGGCATCAGAGGCACCATACCAACTTCTGGAAAGTGACTCAATGGATGGCACAAAGAAACTATCAAGTTGCAAGGCAAAGACAGAAAGATTAAGAAGATAGTCAAATACCCTTCATAAGGGATGTCAGCAACAACCTGTCCGCAGGGCATACCAAGTAGATGGAAGTAATACTCCAAGCAGCTTCTGAATGAAGAAAACCCCACAGAAGCTGCACTAACCCAGAAACTGCCTACAATGAGAGAAGAGAAGGAGCAGATGTAACAATGCCCCTTTATTCAAAGGGGTGAATTTATGACTTTGGAAAATGAATTAGGTAGCAAAATGATAATTGTTGCTCTAAAAGATTAATATATTTAACCAACTGTGAAGGGTGTCCTGCCTTCTATATTGGCAAGACAGAGAGAGCTTTAAAAACTAGGATTTACGAGCACTTATGTGAAATTAGTGGAAAAAAATGAGACCAATGCTCTTTTTAAACATTCTAGGGTGTGTGGTAATTTTACAAAATTTAGGTTTGGAATTATTGACATTTTGATGCCTAATCTTACTGGAAGTGATTGGAAGCTTATTTTACTGAAGAAAGAACTAAAATGGCAGCTGAGATTAAGAGCTATATTCCCCCAGGCTTAATGAGTGTGTATCTCTTAAGCTGATATTAGGTGATAGATCAGCTCTTGTGTAGGATTTTAGAATGATATTTTAATTAACTGTGAAATCTGACATTCTAAGATGGCTTGATTTTTTTAGGTCTAAGGACTTTTTTAAAGGTCTTATTATTTACAAAGAATGTTTTGATGAAGCTGCAGTGTAACATATAGCTTTTTCTTGTACTAAGGTAGGATTTTAGTGGTCTAAGGGTTAAATTCTACTGATTGTCAATTAATGTTGATTACATCAATTGTCAAGGATATTTAAATGGATGTATTTCTGTATATGGTTATCTGATGAAGTCTCTTTGAAGAGGCAAATGCGTTTATCTTTGTCATTTTGTTATTTTATTTAATTAATTTTGATTAAAATTTCTAGACAACCTTTGCTGCTGTTGTTGGATTGCCACTTTTTCTACAAGTTTGGTTATTTTTTGGCTCCATGTATTTGATGGATTTTTTTGGTGTTTATGGTACATGTATCCAGCATGGCAGGTGGTGCGGACTGGTTAGGGATCCCTCGTATCAATGTTTCAACAATGCCTTTTCCAAAGAAGAGTTTTTACATCTTAAAGAAGATGTTGTGGTCTTAAATGGAGACTTTACACACTTAATTGAAATGTTTACTCAACATTACGGTCCCTTTAAGAAAATAAATGGCACTGCAATGTCCCCTGTGTTAGTAGGAAGTGACATCACCATTTCCACATCCCAGACTTTGATTGGTGACTCAGACTGATGGTGGGGATAATGGTGTTTCCAACTTCAGTCCTAGGATCGAAGCTTCTCACCATGATTTCAGCAAGAGTGAGAAAGGTACTGTAAAAACTTATGTTAAAGCTGTTGGGTGGCCCTCACAGAGTGTTTCTGTTAATAACAGCAGTAGCAAAAGTTTACGCTATAAATTCAAGAACATTATGGATATGGCCTTTGATTTCAGCAACAAAGGAGCTTTAACCAACAAGACAAACAAACAGAAAGAAGTGAAAGAGTTCCCAACTTTAAAAGATCTTATTTATTCACTTGATAAGATGCTTTGTAAATTTAAATGTATTCAAATTGAGAACAATTATCTTCATGAAAGTATTAGATTGAAAAAAGTCCTTCAGGGACTATGTTTTTGTAAATTTCCATTTGGCATCCATTATAATGGTGATATTGTAAATGATTTTGCTAAGTTATTTGATAAATGTACGTTAGAACTAATGAGCATGATGGTGAAACAAAATGAAGCTGTTTTGGATGAAATTGGTCCTAAATTGGATAAGGTAAATCAAAGTGTACTAGATAATTTATTGTTTTCTGAATATGCAGGGCTATATGAAGGTATTTTAGCCAGAATTTACATTTTTTTTTAATTTTATTTAATAAAAAGCAAAAGAAACTGACAAGGGATATAAAGCAATATGCTGACAACAAAGTATACCCTGCACCTAAAATTTTGAGGACTAATTTTGAGATGGTTCAGCCACCTGCTGTAGACCAGTGAAGCCCCAAAATGAAAGGATGGTCAAACATAGATGGGAGGGTGGGCTTGGATGAATTACATTCCTTTTCCCCTAGGGAGCAGGTTTTTTACCAATTCATCGGTTGGAGAGGCTAGTGAGCAAAGGCAGACAGGCAGTGGATTCAGGGCAGTAAGAAGTATTGGAGGAAGGACAATCACAGGATAGGGGCACAGCTGAGGATTTAATTAGCTTTCATGGCAATGGTATTGTGGGGTGTTACAAAGGTTTTAAAATTTACAATTATACAGATAGAGTTCTCTCCAAGGAACATTTCACCTTGTTTTTAAAAGGGTTTAAGTTCATTCCTACTACAATAGTGGATGTGGCAGATATGCTTCTTGAACTAAAGCTTTTTACTAGAAAATTAAACTTAGGTTTATTCTTCAAGGAGCATTGAAATGTTAACAACTGCGGGTTTGAAAAGACATACTGTTTTTAACCCACCTTTAAACCCAATCATAAAGGTTTTTGAAAAAAGTGTGACAGAGGATATTTATAAATTATTTGCCCAGGATAAAAAAATTTATTCCAACCTAACCAAGGGTGAAAGAGAAATTTTAAAGCTGTTAAAAAGTGATGGTGATATAAGGGTGATAAAACCAGATAAGGGGTGGGGTGGGGTTGTGTTATCCAACATAGAGGATTATAATAACATCATGACAATCCTTCTACTTGACTATATGACCTATTCCCCTGTGTCAAAGAACCAAATTGGTATTGCATACAGGAGGATTGATTCTTATTTAGAGGAGTATTTAGTTGATGGGAGGATTGATTCGGTTACTTATGATTTTTTGAAACAACTGCACCCCTCCATCCCGAATATCTTTGGAATCCCAAAGATTCATAAGTCTGTAGGAAATCCTCCTTTCATCCCATTGTTTCAGCTAAAGGATCAAAAACACCCCCCTGGCAGTTTTTATAGATTATTGCACTAAAGAAGTTGTGTTTAATACTGCACATTTAGTTAAAGACTCCTGGAATTTTTTGCAAAAATTAAAACAATCTATATGGAAGAGAGAATTGATTTTTGTTACTATAGATGTTAAAGACCTTTTCTCAGTGATACCCAAGAATGAGAGGTTAATGTTTTTTCACGGTACCCTTCACCATAATTCTCCCCTTATCAGTGGCATATTTAATTTGTGTACTAATGAAATTGGTCCTTGATTACAATTTCATGCAATTTCAGGTTGAGTATTACCAGCAGGTTACTGAGGTAGTGATAGGTGCAGCATATGCTCCAGTTTATGCCAACCTGGAAATGTTAGGGTGGGAAGATGAACATATTTTAAGAGCCCATTTTCCAAGTTTCTACATTTGTATGTCAGATTTTTGGATGACATTTTTATCTTGTGGGATAGAAAAGTGGAAGGAATTGATGAATTTATATTGTATTTAAATGGGTATCCTGATTATTTCAAATTTACCTCTAGTTGGAACATGGACAGTATCAGGTATCTTGATATCACCATTCCAACACTAGTAAAAGCTTTAAATCTAATATTTTTATTAAGGAAACATTTTGCAATAGTTATTTACATTTTTCAAGTAACCACCCATTTGCACAGAAGAAAAACTTGGTTAGAGGGCAGGCAATTAGAATTGCCAGGATTACATCTGAGTTTGCTGATGTTGGGGTGGAATTGGCCAAGGTTAAAGGTGACTATATTATTAATGAAGCTTATCAGGGTTGGGGTACCAAATGTAGACCACTCTTAGGGACACTATTAGATAAACCTAAGTTGCCACATGGTGAAGCGAGATACGAGAAACCCTTAGTTAAGGAATTTAATCAATATAATAAATATATCCAATACATTGTTAAGAAAAATTGGTATATTTTTAGAGTGAACAATGATGTACACAAAGTAGTAGGTCCAACACCCTTGACTACCTTCTAAACAGGTAAAAATTTTAAACAGATTTTTGAAGTAAAAGGGTTGTATGCCACTGGCCTAAAAAGAGGTACAGTATCATGTGGCAGATGTAAACAATGCCCCTTTATCAAAGAGGCAAATGTATAGCTTTGAAAAATGAATTAAGTAGCAAGGTGAAATTTAGAAATGGTAATTGTTGTTCTAAAATATTAATATATTTAGCCAAATGCGAAGGGTGTCCTGCCTTCTATATTGGCAAGATGGATGTGTTTGTGTATATGATTATCTGAAGAAGTCTCTTTGATGAGATTAAAGTGCTTATCTTTGTCATTTTGTTATTTTATTTAATTAATTTTAATTAAAACTTCTAGTTAACCTTTGTAAAAGAGAACAGATTATGTGGTTTGGGCACATGTGTAGGAAAACAGAAGACAATCTGGTGAATGATATTTGGGACAGACAGGAAGATGGCAAAAGTAAACAATGGTGTCCAGCAAAGAGGTGGATTAATTGTGTGAGAGATGTCCTGTGACAGTGAAGCATGACTGTCGAAGAAGGTAGGGGAGTGGCATTCAACAGGGAAAGATGGAGACAAGTGACATGAGACCTTGACCCCATGTAGAAAAATGGGAAAACAGGGGTTACTGCTGATGATGATAAGCATGGACCAGGTATTACAGTACATCAGGATGCCTAGTGTTAGTTTTTATTCATTTATGTATCTGAATTTGGTTACTAGAGTAGAGGACTGATCTCAGTGGACCAATTTCACTCTCAGGCCAGAGGAACAAAATTACACAGTAAAGACCACACAGTAATACATCAAATGAAATAGAGCTGAACTTACAAAACTATATATCTCTCTGTATGGATATATATATATAGATATATAGTTAGATTTTTGCAAATGTTATAATACAGTTTGGTAGTACAGTTGAGGATCTATGGAAGTAAAGTAGGCTGGCTACCGATGGTGTAGGAGACTGCATCCTCTTTGCTCAAGCTATCTATTGTGCAAGGAATACACTGTGAGGTTTACTGTAAGAAAGGGATTTTGTGTTAATTTAAAGAGTACAGAAGGTTTGCTAGTACAACAGTGATAAAGAAAAAGTAGTGAAGTAGAATTACAGCCTCAGGAGACATTTTTCTCAAAATATATTACTGAGTCATACAAGCCGTTACAGTTTACACAAACAGTGGGTACACAAGTGCTAGAAAGATAGAGAGATAGAAAACAAGAGTTCTGCTATTATATGTTCCATGGCTTTGCATATAAAGCTGGTGAGGATAAGTCTATAACTACCTGGGTCTTTAGAAGGTCCTTCCATGTGTAGCGAAGTCACAGTAGTAGCTTTTCTCCAAGCATCAGTGACAAACCCTGTGGATAGGCAGAGGCTGGCAATTTAAGGAGAAGCTCCAATAGTTCATATGTGTTAATGATAAGAATTCAGCCTTGGATGTTACCTGGTTACATAGAAACATTATTTTTAGACTTTGGTATGGGTTCAAACATTCGTTCCTAAGTGATTGCAGTAAAAATGAGATTTTCAAGATAGTGGGCACTACAATGTGGATAGAGGGATTAAAGTTAGAACTCATTTTGTCTACTAGCATAATGGCTATATTCATGTAACTGGAATGTGTGACATTATTATGAATGAGCTGAGTGCACTGTTGAACTTTATTACTTAATTTCCTGGCATAACTAAAGAATGGTTTGTAGCAATATTGAGTTTGTAACTCTACATTTTCCAGTACAGCTCTTAAGTTCCTTGCCGGCATGTTTTGGTGTGGTTTTGAGGTAGGAAGATGGTTACTTCTTACAACTTTTCATTATTTTCCTTGTTTTGTTATGCAGGTTTTTAATACAAGAGTTCAACCAGAGAGGATTATTTCTGAGTTTACCATTATGTTTAGCGTGGATGAGTACAGTCTTTTCTATGTAGCTTTTTAGATTCTGGTAAAACTGGAGGTAAATGTGGCTGTCATTTCAGTTGAGCCCATTTGCAGGTGATTATTGAGAATTTTGCCTAGGTCTTCTGCAACTTTCCCAAAGGCCCACAGACTGAGCTTATTGAAGTTCAAATTACTCAAAGTAAAACTATCTGCTCATAGCATGCTAAAAGACCCAATCAATACCACCCCTCCAAAAAAAAAAATCCCACATTCGTTGTTTAAATACATTGGATATGTTTCACATTTGCAAAAGCTCAATCATCCTATATTACTTTAACTACCAGTCAATGAGTTGTGAGACATATACCTCCAATGTAGGCTTTGCTCAAAAATTCCTCAGTTCCATAAACAAGAATTCCCTGGATCAGATAGCCAAAGAGCCATTAGAGGACAAAATGCTCTTCACTAATTCCTTATAAATATAGCATCTATCCCATTTGTTAGCCTTCCCAGAAAAGTCCAACCTCTAACTGGTAACCTTATCTTTCAAAAACCCTAAACCTGCAAATGTAAATATCACAGACTTTAAAGAATTGAAATGTACAAACTTCTTACAATTCTCTGGTGTCTGAAAGTTCATGCATAGATGTAACCCACAAAATGTTGACACAGCTAGTAGTTATAAAGATAAATTCTACAGTCATTTAAAAAATTGTAAAAGTCTGTCAGTCCATACCAAAACCAAACAAAATTGGAAGGCTAAGATCAAACCAGCCTGGTTGTCCATATGCATAAATGAAGCTCATTAGAATGTGTAGCAAAATTTAAAGACCCAAAAATTAAGGTCAACATCAAAAGCTTATCCAAGGTACTGAAAAATACCATCAGGAAAACAAAAGCTTCATATGAACTTAGGTTGGTATTGTAAGCTAAAGATAATTACAAAGTCTTCTTTACTTCCATCAGAAAAATATGAAATAACACCCAGCTGTGCTCAGAACTTATTCATAATGGCAAATTGGCAATACATTCTCTAATCCAGTGGATACTGCAAATATATTAGCAAAAATGCTCCGTGCAAACTTCCCAGTGTTGTGGGATCTGGTTTGAGGTCAAAGCCAAATAGATGTCCTCAGGCATACTCATGCACTCACAGCTAAGCCATGTAGAGCATCAGCATCCCCAAGCACACTGTGTTTAAACAAACTACAGCATACAGACCAGTTAAGAAATACTCTGCTCTTGTAGCGAACAACAACCTCCTCCAGAACAGTAGCAGCATATTCCTTCTCTTACTTCTAAATGCAAAAATTGACCACAGCTCAAAACACAGAATAGTAGTTTAGAATTTGCTTTACTCCACTCTAATTTTGGGCAAAAAAACAGAAAATAGTCACTTCTCAGGTACAGTAGGACCTGGTTTAAGGTCAAAGCTAAGTAGGTGTCATCAGGCATGTTCTTATAGTCACAGCCCAGGCAAGCAGAACATCAATACCTCCAAACACACTAAGTTTAGTCAAACAAACTATAATGCACAAGCAAATAAAAAACACACACATGAATTCACACCCAGTTCTCAAGTGTAGTTATTTTTTTGCCCAGAACAATAGCAATATTCCTTTTCTTACCAAGAGATTGCTTGCTTAACCAAGTCTAAATGTAAAAATTTATAAGAAAAACGGGAGCTCATGACACCATGGCTTAAAACTTTAATAAACTTCAGTAAAAAGGGTAAGCACTTTTGCAGAAAACAAACTCACTTCTTCAGACCATATAAAAAGTTACACAAACCACACTCACACACACACACACACACATATATATATATATATATATATATATATATATATATATATATATATATATATATATATATATATATATATATATATATATATATATATATATATATATATATATATATATATATATATATATATATATATATATTTATACATATATTTAAATCAAAAAGACATTCTCCAATGAAAACAATGTTCCAATAAACAGCCCACTGGAGTACTGGTCAATAAAGACGTGCTGTATCAACAACACTCCCCTTTAAAAACATGAATATTCAAACACTGACATGGAAAATTTATCAGAACCAATAGTATCAGGAAAAAAGTACTCACCTCTTTGACATTTAAATATTAATGTTTAAGGGGCCAAGACTTAAGAACCGGCTTCATAGGTTCATAGGTAGGTACTAAGCTATTGGCCCAAGGGCCTAAGTAAGCCAAGCCACCAAGGTTCCCTGGCTTATGCCAGCCAAAAAAGTTATTTTCCTGTGCCCCTGTCGAGCAGAGTCACCGAAGTGATCCCCAGGGTGTATTTCCTATTTCCCATCCATTTAACAACATTTTTCTTGAAGAGTGCTAATGAGGAACTTTACTTGACATAGATGGGTAGCTTGTTCCAGAGTATGGGAAGTTTCTGGGAGAGGAATCTATCCCTCCAGCATGTCCTGTTTATTGTGGTGACAAGGTTTAAGTCCCTAGAGCATGTAGCTCAGAGGGATTGGGATTTCTTTAGGTGTAGCATGTCCAACAGCTCTGGGTTTGACATAGCTTTATATGTTAGGCAGAGATCACCTCGGAGTAGGCAATATGCTATGGAGTAAAGCTGGGTTTTTTTGAGACGGTCTGTGTAGGGCATCTGTTTGAGGTCAGTAATCCTCTTTGTGAGATACTTCTGTGGCCTTTCCGGCTGCTGCAGATGTCTTGTGAAGTACCTTCCAAAAGGGGCATTGTACTCTATAATGGGTCTAATGAGTGTCGAGTAGAGGGGAAGAATGACCTCTTTTTTTCCTAGATGAGAACCCTTTTGTGATGAGGTGTGCCATGTGGAAGGATTTCCTGACTACTGTGGTGATGTGATTATCAAAAGAGAGACTACTGTCCACCTGGGTCCCCAGGTCTATTATCACACATTCAGTGTTAAGTAGACTGCCGCCTAAGTGGTAGTTCATGGGTACAGAGTTTTTACCAAAGGGGATGACAATGCACTTTTTGGCATTGAGCTTGAGGCCATGGCTCTGACACCAGGCATCTGTCTCAGTGAGGCCCTTCTATAGGATGTCCACATCATTTGGGGACTGAACTATGGCTCCTAGTTTACAGTCATCTGCGAACTTCATTAGCCAAAGGCTTCTGTGTTAGCCTGTACTTCAGAGAAGTAGATACCAAACAGGAGAGGTTCCAGGACTAAACCATGTGGTACTCCACTTGTCACTGGTTTGAAGTCAGATTTGGAGTCTGCAACTATTACAGTATGGGTTCTGTCAGTGAGCCAACTGGCAACTTATCTTGTGACGTAGGGATTTATACCTAGTTTAGTGAGTTTAGCTATAATTCCAGAATGGGGGATGGTGTCGAAAGCCCTGGTGAGGTCAAGATAGGCTGTGTGAACCACCTTACCCTCGTCTACAGCTTTGGTGACTGCCTCAAAGAAGTTGATCAGGTTCAGAAGGCATGACCTGCCTTTCACAAACCCGAACTGGGTGGGGTCCAGAGTTTGGAGGTTACCAATGTCTTTGTTTATGAGTTCCATGATGATACGTTCCATGGCCTTACAGAACAGCCTCATCAGGCTAATAGGGCAATAGTTCCTGGGATCAGTGGTGGCTCCCCCTTTGTGGAGTGGGATAACTATTGCTGTGCACCATTCAGTGGGCACAAAGCCTGATGTGAGACTATGATTGAACATGGTGCTTAGGTGGGGAGCCAGTTTGTTCTGAAGTTTGTGTAAAATGCAGCCTGGGATGTTGTCTGGTCCCATGGATGCTGTGTTTTTGGCTTTAGGGAGTGCAGCTTTTACCTGCATAGTTGTGATTACAGGGACTCTGCATTCTTCCTGTATGAAGATATGGGCCCTTTAGGTGGTGAGAGGGGTGAAGTTAGCACTGAACCTATCTGCCAGGACATTGGCAATATCAGTTGGTTCTGTAATTTTCATGCCATTGTGCTGTAACTCAGAGCAGATCTGGGTATTGCCACTGGGATTTTTGACATAGCTATAGAATGCTTTGTGGTTCTCCCTAGAATCAGTGATGATTTTGTTTACATAGCTAGCTTTGGAGGATCTTATAAGGGATCTCAGCTTCTTACTGAGGCTGACCAGGGAACTCCTCCACTCATGGGATTTTACTCTTTTTTACAACAGTTTCTTCCTTCTGTTGTAGAGTTTGTTTATGGCAGGAGACCACCAGATTGGCTTCCTTTTTTTGGAGGATAGCGTCTTGGTTCTGTTTGGGATAGGACAATCCATGCACTCGTGTAAGTGCTTATAAAGTGCATCTGTGTAGGATTCAGCAGTCGTAACTGCATTGTTCATCTGCATGGGTGTCATGAAGTTCGCCACTTCTGTCTTAAGAAGCATGAAGTTGGCTTTGAAGAAATGTTTTACCGTGATTTCCTTAATGGGGATGGGGCGGGATGTGGATATCTAGGGTGATTAGCTTATGGTCAGATCTGACCAACGAGGAGTTGACTTCAGGTGCGGAATACCTGTCACTCATGTTGGTAATGACTAGGTCTAGGATATTGCTGACCCTGGTGGGGGTGTGGATAAGTTGATCTAGCCCATTGGAATTTATGAATTCCAGAAAGGATTGAGTGAACGAGTTGGTACATGAGTAGTTTTCCCAGTTAATGGTGGGGTAGTTGAAATCACCCATTATTAGGGTGTTTGGCTGAACCCTAATATTTTCCAGTATATCAAGAAAAGAGGAGTGGGAATCCTGGGGCATGGTGGGAGATCTGTTGCAGGCTACAATTTGGATTGCAGTTTTGCCCAGAGTTAGTTGCACTTGGATAACCTCGGATGCATTATGCTGAGCAATTAGCCTGGAGATGTGGATATCCTTAATGAATATGGACACACCTCCACCTTTGGTGTTTCGGTCCAGGTTAGGTGGCCGAAAAGTGTGGTATGAGTTATAGCCTGGTAATGCAGGGGTGCTCTCTGAAGCCTTGAACCAGGTCTCAGTCACTGCACAGATATCAATGTTCTCCATTTTAAGGATTGCCTCGAGTGAGTGCATTTTGAGGTTTAGACTTCTTAGCATTGAGTAGCATTACTCTCAGTTTTTGCCTGCCTGTTCTTGTTACAGTGGTGAATTTTGAACCTTGCCAAACAAAGGCACTATAGGATACATGTTCACTCAGCCCTGGAAATACATTTCCTTTCAAAAGAAGTATCAATTTCATTTCTTTCTTTTCAGTGACATTTTTAAAGTCCCCACCCCTCAAATTTTTCAGATACTAATTTTAATGCAAGAAACTTAAATCTGTGCCTGCTCCTGTTCTCTGTAACATGTTGAACTAATGCACTCTTGCTCTTCTGATTACATATGTCCCCCATGTGTTCTAGAATCCTTTCTTTAAACATTTTATGGATCTTCCTGATGTAGAAAGCTTCACACATCATGCATTCAGCATAATATGTTAAATTCTTGGTCATACAATCGGCATAAAAATTGAAACTAATTTCTTGCTTAGTGTGTGAGTGCACCAGAGAGGTACAATTCCAAATATATTGACAAGCCTTACATAGTCAACACCGAAATGTCCCACATCTATCTGATACATCAAAAGGAATCTGTTTAAAATTCTTATAACATAACTGTCACCCTGCGACAAATTATTTCTAAATGAAAACAGGGGTTTATCATCAAAAACTCTCCTCAGATCCGAATTAACCAATAAAAGTAGCCAATATTTCTTAACAGCCTCACAAGTAATGTTAATATTACATGAATAAGTAAGGAGAAGCCTATTCTTATTAGAACATTTATTCATCTGTTTAGGTACCAAAGCTTCTTCAACTGAGTCTGAAAAATATGGTCTCCCCACCTTATCTCGAACAGACCATGACTCTGCTGGACTTTCATCTACATCACTTACAGTATACCTCTGTTGTAGGAAATTATTCTTCATGTTAATCAAAGTAACTTGCAACTCCACATTGTCATTGTGGATTCACGTGGCTCTTAAAAACTGTCCCTTAAGGACATTCCTAGTCACATGACTGGGGTACATACTGGTTTTATGTAATAAAGCATTCTTTCTGCATGGTTTTCTATAAATCCCTGTGTTAAATCTTTTACCCTCATCAGTTTTAATGCACCCATCTAAAAATGCTATGTATTTATTAGAAACATGATGGCTGAACTTCAGAAATGTTGTTTCATGCTCCAGTTTTTCTTTTACATTTTACTGTTTGGTGGTCTTCCAGTCTTTATCTTCCTCCCTGACGTTGTTTGTTTGGACTAAATGTAAAAATTCACAGCAGTACAAAGCACAGTACACTAGTTTAAAAATAGCTACAGCACACTGAAATGTAAGGCAAAAAACAGAAAGTAGTCACTTTTCAGCTGAAGTGTAATCTGGTTTGAGTTCAAAGCCAAGCAGATGTCCTCAGGTGTGCTCTTGCAGTCACAGCCCTGGCAAATAGAATACTCTCTGGTTTTAGTCTTGTAACTGGATTTCTCCTAAGCCTACTGTGTTTATGTTAGCCTCTAGTACAGTTCTGTGTTTGGTGTCAAAGTAGGATATAAGTGCCTGTGAACGTATTCCTTTTCATTTCTGTTGAAGACCTTGTTGTTCCTGATTTGACTATTTCTATTAAGCATTTCATGATCTGTCTAAGTGATGCAGCAATTTGCTATCATCCTTAACTATTCTAAAGCTGTAACTGGCTATGTTAAATACTGTTCTTTCCTCTTTAGCTCTTGAAGGGAGATTCCATGTCCGGAAATGATTTTATCTTTACTGGGTCAGGTGACATTCCTCTGTGTGAGAAAATAAATCCATAAAATGTCTGCATATTATTGGAAAAGTAACAGTTTTCCTTGCTTAATATCAGCCTTTCTCTTTTAAAAAATTAGCACTCTTCATTGTCTCTATAGGGTAATTTTTAAGTCTATCAAATATTTTAACTGTATTACTGTAGTTTCTAACAAGTTTGATTCCTTATAACGTAGACGACTTAACTGATGAAGAAATCTCAAGCATTGAGCTAACACCCTGTATCAGTTATCTGTACTTTCTTAGGACTACATGAATAGCAAAAGGTAATTATTTTTTTCCAGTGGCTTAAGAGCACACAGGGAAAGACTTCAACATAGATCACCAGGGCTGGACTACTAGCTGAATTACATAAGGAGTTGAAGTTGGAGTGGGAGGAATGATGTGGCTATGATGGGTTGTCTTTTTAGAGAGGGTTGCAGAGGAAGGTAACATGCTGAGGGAATCCAGAATATAGGTTTCAGTGGAGACCCAAACCATTGGCAGGGCAGCAGCTAGAATGCATACTGGACTGTCAAATGAAAGGTGTAGCCAGAGGTTATTCTCCTGTAGCACAATTGCTCACTCAATCATATTTCCCAGCATATTAAGCAAAAGTACAGCATGCATTAAAAATTTCCTAGTAGCTACAGTATGGTGGCTCCAGTATATCATCTCCACTTTGCTGGCTGATGTTGGCAGTTACATAGCCTTACAGCTAGAAATCTTTCCTTACTAGACAGAGAGAATCCACCTGATGAAGGGGCATATCATGGTTTAGACACCGGGAAAGGTCTGAACTGTGGGGAGCAAATGTAGCCTGAAGTCAGCAGAGGTGAGTACTATAGTGGAGCAAAAATCAGTTTCTTTCTGAGTGCATTTATCTATCCAACCTTGAACAAACACTTCATGTAGGAGTTTGAACTCTAGATTCATTTTTATGTGTTTCACAGTTATTTCCGAATGTATTTAAGACAAAACAGTATTTTCTGCAGGCGTCAATATAAATTGTCAACATAATTGTACATTTTTTTCTTTGAGAGATCTCCTACTGAGTCTGTCTAGTCTGTCAAATAAAGCATGTTCCTATTTCTGGATGAGCACACTGGCTTGACAATTAAACATGCAATAAGACTAGAATATGTTTACAGAATCAAATCTTTCAGGTTCACCTCTAGAAGAATCAGACTGTCTTCTACACTAATACTCTTGAAGCATCTTGAAAATATGTCAGCAAAACTTACATTAGTGGACCTTGCGGGGAGGAATGTGCTTTAACATGAGTCCTAGGGTGGGGTCCATCTCAAACATTTTCTCATTGAGCCAATGATGTGTTATAATCAGCAAGACAACTTTTAAAACCAAAGTTCATGTTGAATTCCTGAACCAGAATAAATGGCTAAAATGGACAATAATCACCTACATTGTAGAAAGCACTACTTTCTTCATATTCTAACATTGTTTCAGACAAATCAATAAAATGATCAAATAGCACTCTACCTTTACATTCTACTGATGGTCCTTCATCAAAATGTCTTTTATTTAGTTTATTTCCTCCCTTACCATGTTAAATTGTATTCTACTTTTTCTACAACCAGTATAATACTATATTCTGATTTAGTCTACCATTCATCTGTAAGTCTCATTTTCCATGTTCCCTTCTGTCTGCCACAAGTTGCTTTGCTTTATTTAACTGTTTCTGTTTACTATAGCCACAACCTAGTGTCCCTCCACCATTACGTCTCCTTCATTCGACTGTCTAAAAATAGTGAATGCAGATTGATGAAATTCTCTGTTAGACTGAAAAACTAAAACATGTATACATTTACTTACCATGCTGTTTAATATCTGATGTATTATCAGTAAACTGTAATCATATACTGTGTAATAATTTTACTGCAATTGCATTTGTAGAGCTGTTCTTCTCAAGCCTCCAGTAAAAATGGGCTTTGGTTCCTTAGGACAACATGCTAACAAACATGTAAGTATTGCATAACTCATATCACTTACTTTCTGGCATTATTTTCTTTTTCTAATCACAATCAATAGACATCTTTTACCAATACTCTACAACAATCTAAATGCCCACATGCAGTCCTATAGAAGAAATCACTTCATTTGGCCATAGCAAGCCTCCTTACAGAAAATATCCACTGTGAGATATTTAATCATCAAATTATTTTCAGATTAGTTTAGTCACGCTCTAGTGCTGATAGTTTACTGTATTTGTCTGAAGGGACATGACTATTTAGTAAACAATTGTTTTATTGGGAATGTACAGATTGGTCTAAATAACACATACCTATGCAAAACTCTTTCCCTTACTTCTTCTAACTTATATTCTTGTTGTTGTAATTACTATGCTTTTTGTTTTAGGTAAACCTACAGTTTAATTGCCTATCCTGGTGCCTTGTTAGCTTGATAGAAGTGTAAAGGGTATGTGATTGTGGTGAGGACATCTCTATCAACATCATGTGAGGAATGAGACCAAAGTGAGAAACAAGGCTTTGGTGAAACTCTGGTGCTCACAGAAAATGGTCTGTGTGATTTTGGTGTCTGCCTATATCAGGTGTTGTCTATATGTGATATATGTGACACAGTAGCATTGCATGCCAGCATTGCTTTGTACTGTTAAATAATTAATTGCTTAATTCTTTACTGCTATATTAGAAAAGTTTGGGTTTCTAGTGAAGGCTGATGCTATATATCATGTGAGTGAATGAGTGAGTGAGTGAGTGAGTGAGTGAGTGAGTGAGTGAGTGAGTGAGTGAGTGAGTGAGTGAGTGTGTGTGTGTGTGTGTGTGTGTGTGTGTGTGTGTGTGTGTGTGTGAGTGCATGTGTATCGAGTATGTAGCTTTAAATGCTGATGAATTAGCTCCAAGAAGTAGCATGACAGGAAAGCCACTGTAGTACAGCAGTAGCATTGTTGCCTCACAGCAAGAGGTTCTCCTGTTTGATTCTCGGCTGGAGTGCCTTCTGTGTGGAGTCTGCATGTCCTCCCCATGGTCGAGGGGCCTCTGAAAGACATGCGTGAATGGGCATACCTTTGTTGAAGGTTGGGCATCGGGCTGGCAACTCAGCACCATAAAAATCGACTGCCAGTCATTAGCAGACCGGAGTTCCACTGTGGCGACCCCTAACCAGGAAAAGACAAACAACAAGTAGCATGTCAGGTGCTACTCATTTATTCTAGAGTTCCATCTGAATATAGACATATTTTAAGGTAAGACTATATTAAAGTCTGTGTATTGTTTATAGACCATGCTAACAAACCTACAAGCATCAAGCATTCTCAGAGAGGTGAAAAATACCTACAAACATAAAAAAATATATCAGCTTAAAAGAGTTTATGTGTTATGATGTACGGAAGCAGAATTCACATTTGAAACTTTTACAAAGGCAGTCAAAATGAATCCTTTCAATTCAAGAACATTTAGCAGAAAACTGGCAGCTTTAGATTCAGAAATTCAATTTACTTCTCACTGTAAGTGGATTAGCCGAGGAGCCTGAAAAGGTACAATACATTACATTTCTATGTCTCACCAGGGAAGACATCTTGAAGATAATTAACCCCTTTACATTCCTAGAAGAGTAAAAATACAAAATAGCAATGGTAACTTGACATTCAGGAATTACCATGAGCCTAAAATGCATTTGACATTTATTCTCCATTTGTTCTTTGAAAGGGCACAAGGTCTTACAGAGATTATTGATTCTTACATTACAAATCTAAAAAATGTAGCCATTGACAGTGAATTTAGTGAATTTCATGACTGATTACTAGGAGAGAAAACAGTCTGTGGTATAAGATATGATGCAAGAAGAAGCAGGTCAGAAAAAGAAGCAGAGTGCACCTTACCAAAAGAAGTGGAATTATGCTGATAAAGTGAAATTACTAGTACACCATTATATGAACTGTTTGAGAAGAGGAATGTGTGCGAGGCAAAACGTGAGAAAAAGGCCAAAAAGAGAAATAAAGTAAAAACCTGTTATAGACGTAATGGCCACAGAAAACACAGTCATCTGACAATGGGGCCATAACAATAATGAAGATCACAGAAAAATATGCACAATTGAAATTCTAGCAAGCAAGGCAGAACTGTGAGGTACAGTCGTTCACTACTCACAGTTCTGAACAGCACACTGCAGCTCTGCTTTATTATGTACTAATTCAAAAATTAAGATATCTATAAGATATCTATAAGAAGTCCACTTACTGCAAGGGAGTGGGGGAGCCATAGCCCCAAGTGGGGACTCTATAAGGTGTTAAACACCAATACAAAAGTGACTTTACATTGTTACAGTAACTCTTAAGGTTTGCAGTTTTATTGGAATGCTGTTTTTAATAGTTCGCACTTTTTTGGGGAGGTGAAATAATTGTTTAGTCATTTAGTCAAAATTCAGGTGTCATATAGTAGGTATATCTATAAGAAACAAACCAAAGTAAATAATGGCAGTGTAGAAAAATAAAAGATTGAAAACAAATGCATCCACACTGGACTGGTTAATGGATCAGAAGCTCAATAGATTTTTCCCATAACCTAACTTATGGTCTAAGGAATAATCTCTAAGAGCAAAATGATATACAACGATACTGTATTTCCATGGAGTTAGAAAATTAAGAATGTATTACAACAAAATTAGAAAATCACGGAAGCAAATCCTGAATTATTTTAGGTGTCGGCATAGCACTTACTTTGGTTTACAAAATAGTATGAATTTCAGAAAGTTGTTGTAAGAAACGGGCACTGATTTATATGTGACCACACAAAGAAAAACTGGTACTTGTAAGTGTGGTTTTTGTAAATATTTCTGTTACATAAATGAACAAATTCATTTTTTAGTCATGTCAGTAAATCTGTAGGTTCCAGTCACAGCATTATAATATGACTTTTGTGGTTTATTCATCAATGTGTTTAACCTTTGGCTGCTTTTATGTAAGGAAAAAACAAAATAAAATTGGCAGAATGAATTAAAGAACATTTATATGCTATAAAATAGGTAATATGAAGAACAGTTTATGTAATTTAAAATGTAAAGTTGCTTTTAAAAGAAATTTACTTTTTGGTTTAGAAGTAGTATGATTTAAGCCCACAATACAAGAGCAGGTAGAGGAAAACGTTGGACGAGCAGTTCAAATTTCAAAGGAAGACATTGAGACCCACACCAAGGACTTAATCATTAATCTTTCACAGTATGTATTAACTTGAATGTGAGAAATCTGTCTTGAGTAAGGGACTTTCTTTTATGCCTTCACAGTGTATAGATGTGAGTGATTTAGTTGTAGATGTTAGGTGCTTTACTAGGAATGTAGCACTAAGTATGCAATTTGAAAGTAGCACAGTAAATTAAGATAATTTTCTCATTTTTAGGAAACCATCAACATATGTACCTAGTTTACATCCATTGCTAGAGAGCTTTGAAAAAGCATGTACCAATGATCTAGTTGCATTGTTTCAAAATAATAATAACAAGTTGAAACCTGAATTTTTTAACTTAACTAAAGATGAGAGGTTGGCATTGAATACTTTACAGAATAACACTGATATAATTATGAGACCAGCAGATAAAGGGGGTGTTACTGTGTTATTGGATAGCAGTTATTACAATGACACTGTCACTGAAATGCTATCAGACATTACAACTTATAAGAAGCTTACGATGTCAGATTTAGATAAAGTTATCAGAACAGTACATGCAGATCTGTATGATATGATGATGTGTAATGTTATTGATGATAGTTTATATAGATATTTTTTGATTGAGAAACCCTTAGTACCAATGTTTAGAGGCCTTCCAAAAATACATAAATCATCTAACAAACCTCCCTTGAGACCTATAGTGTCAGGTAAAGGTTGGTTAATGGAGAGTATGTCAATTTATTTGGAAAAACAACTGAGACCCATTGTAGACTCTACTGTTTCCATCTTACGTGATACACAACAGTTTTTAGAGACTTTAGCACCGTACAATCTTGACAAGAGATTAAATTATTTGGATTATATGGTGACGCTAGATGTGAACTCATTATTTACCAGTATACCGAATGATGTAGGTATAGATTTTCTAAGACTATACTTAATACAAAAAGGGATGACCAACAGTCAAATTATGAAGATCACCATGTTATTAGAATTAGTTCTAACAAACAATGTGTTCACTTTCAATGGGAACTATTACCTACAAACAACAAGAGTAGCGATGGGCACACCATCTGCCAATTCTTATGCCAACTTGGTATTGGCATATTGGGAGTCTACATATATTTTGGAACACATGATATACTCTAAATACATTAAATACTACAAGAGGTTTGTAGATGATGTTTTTTGGTATGGGGGGTGAGCTAGAAGCCTTGGAAGAATTCATTACATATATTAATGGTACGATGACTTTCTTGACATTAACTAGTGAGAAGTCTCAATATAAACTAGAATTCCTGGCTGTTCTGTTGTTGAAAGAGAAGGGGATGATCACCACAGAGATTTATAGAAAACCATGCAGGAGGAATGCCATTCTACACAGGGATAGTATGCACCCCCCACACATCCACAGGAATATAGTTAAGAATCAAGCTATGTGTTACTCCCACTTAACAAGTAATGACTCTGTGTACTTTGATACAATTGGAAGGATGGAACAAGAATTCATAGACAGAGGCTATCACAGCAAAGATCTTAAAGTGTTACAAGAAGTAGAACGTGATCAATTAGGCCTACCATATATTAAGAGAAATAATGAAACATGGACAGAATGTAGAAAAAATAGCCAAGGAAAGAAAAGAATAGCCGTTCGCTATACGAACAGCGATAGTTCTGTAGTAGAGGTCATCAAGAAACATTGGGGGATGCTACAACTGGATGACAATATAACAAGATTGGTAGGGTCCAATCCTAGTTTCAGCTATAGAAACACCAAATCATTAAAAAGATTGCTTTGCTATGAGAAGATAAAAACTAAAAGGTTAACCTCCTCCAGGAAGGGAACTTATGCATGTCGTAGTTGCAATCAATGTAGTTTTATTATGAATACCAATGGTTTTGTACATCCAGATACAGGTATCAAGCATGAGTTTGACCATTATGCTGATTGAAAATCAAGAAATGTGGTTTATCTGGCTCTCTGTAATAAATGTAAATGTTTCTATGTTGGTAAAACGAATAGGACACTAAGAGAACGGATCGGGGAACATTTATACGCCATCAACAGAGAGAATGAATGCAATGCTCTAGCTAATCATGTTTTACAAAATTGCATGACACATACTTTTGGGTTCATGGTTTTAGAATTTATATATGCCACAGAAAGATTAGGGAACATTAGTAACTATACTGAAAAGGAGGAAGCTAGATGGATGATTAGGCTATCTGCAGATAAAGGGCATGGTTTGAATGATAGGTTTACACTGAAGCCATTTCTTTTAGATAAACCTCTGAGAAATTAAATTATGTATGATATCTTGATGGTATAGGTATCATGGAGTTTTAATGTACACACTTCCGAATGCATATGTTTTTATTTATATGTATGTTTTATATATATTCATATACACTTTTTAGTTTTAGATGTATTATTTTTATTTCCATTTTTTTATAATAATTGTTATTCATTCAAGAGTGACATATCTGAAGGTCTCTATGACTATGTGTTTCCAACTGCATGCAAGCTTTATACCTTTAAGGATATAGCCTTATTTTATCAGGTGTCTGATATGAGATGTTTCATTGGTTTACTATGTAAGTAGTGTGGTATTTAAGTGATTTTGAATGTTGGTTTTTATTTTAAGTCTGATGAAGCGTCCAGAGAGACACGAAAGCGCTTACTTTTTTCAATAAAGAAGTTGTTCTTTTCATATACATTTGTGGATTTATAGTCATATGAGTTGACAATCCTTCTGGCTTACTTCGATTGTCGTGAAGTATTCACCTTTTTTATTTTGGATTTGGTAGTATGATTTAACAAAACAAAACAAATAAACTGGAACAGCGAACAACTAATAAGCAAAGCCAGTCCCACAAACTGTTCCAAAATGTTCTCTCAAAGCACCAGCACTACAATAATCCGATAAAAACGTATTTTATTCCACACAATAAAAACAGTTGAGCGCTTTCATCAAGTAATGACTTCATCAGAACTAACAAATAAACTAATCATTCTCCTTTTAAAACAACCATTTGCATCACCTGACATTCTTCCATTACATTAAATAATAAATTTAAAGTGCTAGTGCCTAATATAGTTCCTTCCGATATGTTTACAACTTGAATATCAATAAGTAATTCATATTAAAAATAATGGTTATACAACTCCTGCCCATAAAAATGTAACTAGTACTTCTGAACACCAACAATAATTTATGCATATATATAAATAAATCATGTGTGCAAGCTTTTTTTTTTGTTTAAGGAATAGGATTTACGACCACATGTATAGTGTTAAGAAAAAAGATGGTAATAATGCACTATCAAAGCATTTGATGGACAGTGCAACCTGTTCAGGGTTTAAGTTTGGAATATTGGAGGTAGTAAAAAGGAACATAAGGGGTGGGGATATAAAACTAAAAGTGAGTGATAAGGAAATCAGGTGGCAAATCAAATTAAACGCATCTGTCTATCCTGGAATAAATGAACAGATATCTATTAAGCCTATTTTAGATGTTATGTATAAATGACATAAGCTGTAAAAGAAATGTACTGTTTCCACTTACTTTTTCACTTATATGTGTATATATATATTTTTTTTTTTAAAAAAAGCTTGCACACATGATTTATTTATATATATGCATAAACTATTGTTGGTGTTCAGAAGTACTAGTTACATTTTTATGGGCAGGAGTTGTATAACCATTATTTTTAATATGAATTACTTATTGATATTCAAGTTGTAAACATATCGGAAGGAACTATATTAGGCACTAGCACTTTAAATTTATTATTTAATGTAATGGAAGAATGTCAGGTGATGCAAATGGTTGTTTTAAAAGGAGAATGATTAGTTTATTTGTTAGTTCTGATGAAGTCATTACTTGATGAAAGCGCTCAACTGTTTTTATTGTGTGGAATAAAATACGTTTTTATCAGATTATTGTAGTGCTGGTGCTTTGAGAGAACATTTTGGAACAGTTCGTGGGACTGGCTTTGCTTATTAGTAGTATGATTTAACATGAAGTGAGGAGATTTCACTACTTTACTCAAGAATAAAGAATTTGATTAACAACTGAGATTAAATGCAAGAAAACTTCCTGGTTTAAATGGTGCCATTAATATTAAATACATACTTAAATGGATGTGGGATTTTGGGATCTGATGGGATATTCTTTTTACATGTAATTTATTTTGTATATTTGATTGATCTGTTTTGTCATGATTACTGTTCTAAAGAAGACTTTGAAGTAGAATAATGATGAATGTACTATACCAGTCCATTAACTGGTCCATTATGGATGTATTTGTTTTCTAGGTACGTCCATAAACACATGAGAAATGTTTCTATTGCTTTAATATGTTCTATAAAATTTTTGACAGAAAATATCATTGTTATAAGATGTGTAAATAAAAAATACATTGTGCTAAAAATTCATATTCCTGAAAGAAATATGAATTGAGCAGTATAAATAAATGTTTCCAGCTGGTACTATTAAGATGAAAAGAGTTGATATGATGAGGGCTAAAAATTCATTAGAGGCAAAGAGTGAAAAATGCATGGCAGACTGTTGGCAAGAAATGCTGGCAGTGAACTCATTAGCACCTTTCTAGCAATGTACATACTTCTTTATATTCAAGAGCATTTCTGAAAACTCAAATTAAAACCATAAGACAAACAAGCATAAATTGATTGAAAACAATAAAAGCTGCAATTAATAATGTTATTGGTAAAAAAATTTCTCTGATAATAGTTAATGCATTCAGCCTTTACATCAGTATTATAGTTTATTATAATGCACACACATCCAAAACATTTGCATCTAAAGTTTGACAAAGAAATTATCATGTCTTTGAAACCATATAACCTAGACATATATAGTCAAAGCACTTGTATTAGGGTAACATGAATAACATGAACTTTTTCATCACAGCAAGAAATCCCCATGGCATGCCAGTTTTTTCAGGGATTTACAGGAAATATGAAAATGATGCTTAATTGTGCAATTAAGAATATAAACACTAAATATCTCTCAAGGCAAGCAATTTTTAATACAGTTTTCTTCAACATAATCTGTAGTGGAACTTACTCTGTACAGTATTTTGTAAGTTACTTGGTTTTGGAAGTATTGAGTACATATGGAACTATTATATATCTTCATGACTACTTGAAAAACAATTGCCATATTTCCAGAAAAGTGTGCTATAAGTGAACATCGATAACAAATTTTCTGTTTCCCATGCTGATTTTCCCACAATGATTTCTCACATCAATAACAACCCCCCCAGTTGTGAAAATATGAGTATAAAAATAAACACATGAACGCCAAGTAACAAAAACTTTTTAATATTTCCACTGCAGGACATTCTATACTAATAATTTTAGTGTTATTTAATTACTTACACCTTGCCATTTCTAATACTGCTTATTATAAATTTGCAAGTCACTTAGTAAAATAATCCAGCCCCCCCTAAAAATATCTGGATACCATAAAGACCTATGGAAATTAATGTAAGTATACAGAAATGTATCCATAGGCTTAATGAAGTATTCAGTTGTGTAACAGGTAGCTTGTTCACCTTTGGTGCAGAAGACTGTGTGTTCTATTCCCACACTAGGTAGATAGATTGCTGACACTGCAGTGCAGCATAATAGAGGGTGTTCTATTCCTGAGTGTGCTGTCTTTCAGATGAGACTTAAACAAAGGTCCCATTTGTTTGAATTGGTGGTATCTCAGGCAGATGTAAAATAGCCCATGGCACCTGTCAAAACGTGTAGGGGCCCTTTATTTAACATAACATAAAAACATTATTAACATATTTAGAAAGTGTACATATTTACAGGCATGTATATAGACATTTCTATTTTTAGTATTTATCATTGTTCTTATAACATCCTCATTGTTATTCTTTCATAATTGACTTAAACTCCTTCTTCCACAACCATAATCTGATTTTTTTTTACCAAAGTCCATTTTCCATTAAACAAAATGTAATTTACTCTTTCATGTAAATAACCTGCATTACATAAAATAAATTCTTATCTACCCTTCTCACATATTCTTTATTCTTATTCTTGTAATATCCATATATAATCATGTTCATATCAATATTGTTATATCATTAATGCTCTCAAAAATATTCGTCACACAACCTTTTCAAGAGTTTCAACACTCTTTTACATTTCGGAAAATAACATGCTATATTGTCTCTTCTTTCCCACACAGTAAACACACTCTTTCAACTTTCTTTTTATATGGCATTATTCCCCTATATTTATAACTTATTACCAGTGTCCATAGGAAATCCTGCCACGCAACTGTCTTGGTACATCACATTCTCCATACTTTATTGGCTTTAATCACTTCGTCTGGATTTACATAATAATATTGGTTTATTACACTATTATACCACAGCCTTCTATCTTTCTTTGTATCATCAATTTTTTCTTTTCATGCAAGTATTTTATCTCGATAATGTTTAATTTCTTCATTTATATATTTTTTTGTTTTTCTTATTCTCATCATTTCCCAGAACATTTTATATATATATATATATAGATATAGATGTATATATATATATATATAAATATATATATATATATATATATATATACATCTATGTGTATATATATATATATATATAGATATAGATGTATTTAAACATTCTTGCTATTAAATTCTCAGTTTTGCACCCACTTTAATACTCTATACAGGTTTAAAGAAGCAGAATAAACAACTAGCTTTAGTAACGCTATCCCATCTTCACATGTCTACAACACACCTCTTTTCACAGAGTTTGATCTTGAAACCCATATGAAAGAAAATACCATTTGCATAGTTTTCTTTTCATATTTTACTGCGATCATATAGACATTTGACAAATATGCTACTTTCCCTACTAATACCAAATTCACCAGATAAACCTTTTTTTAACGCTAATCTACAAGTCCTCCACAGAAGACATATTAGATTTATTTTATTAAACCTACCAATTGCAGCATAACTACATGATTTTCCCCAAATTTTATGCCTAGCAAAGATACTTAACATCTGTGCAGCCTAGTGGGTTAGTGCAGTAGGCTGTAGCTGACAGGGGCACAGGTTCGAAAGACAATTCATTGAAAGGTATACACCCCCATTTTTCAGCACATCACCCAAACCTTTACTTTTATCTTTATTCAAGGTCATTACCATTTCCTTTAGACATCCATTCAGACAAGTCAACACTTCCCTCCATATTTTGTCCTTAGCAACTTCAACTATATTATCTACATATGTTAAAACTGTCAGTATCACCACCTCATTTTGCATGACATAGCTAGCATATTTCATTTTATAACCAGCTTCACTCTCAATCACATTTATCACCAATGCAAACATATTCCACTCATAGGACATCCTAGTCTTATACCACATTTCATGTGTATTTCCTTACTAAGCCACACTAATATTATCTAATACTCTCATCTATTATTCTAATATGCTGAAATATACACTCTCCTAATTCCATTACATATTCCACACTTCTTCATAATATCCCAGAAAACATAATATTCTATTGTATCAAATGTCCTGCTAATATCACCCACCATCAGTTTCACACCCTCCCTTTCACTAATAACATTATGCACAATTTATTTTACAGCTAATACTAATTCTTAACTTCCTTTTTATACAATCTATACTTTTTTCCATAATATCTCTCACCACTCCTTCAATTCTCTTGTGTATTAAGTGTATAAGTTTATAAGTTAGATAAAGCGTTTAAGCCTTACGTCTCAGTAATTGTTGAATCAAATATCATAGCCCCAGCCCAATCATCTAAAGACTTCTTACGTTTTACTAGATTATTCACATCTAATAATTCAGGTAATTTGTATATACATAACGAGTTCTATTCTTTTCACTATATAACTCTAAAAAGAATTTTAAATTATGAAGGTTGTGTGTCTTTTGATTATTACATATTCCCAAAGCCAATAAAGACTGAAGAAAAGAGTAATTGAACACCTTATAGGTAAATATAAATCAACCTCTGATATATCTATAATGATGGATATAACGACCCACTGAAACACCTCTATCCTTATAGCGTAACTGCTTAATATTATTATTTTGTAAATTTACATTGTACTGATTCTATGCACTTAAGCTGTTGATTATTAACAGTACAGAACAAATAATGTATTCCAAAATTGATCTAATATAAATACACTTGCTAAGATTGTAACTTCTCTTGTTGTAAAGCTTTTGAGAATCAAACATCTCTCTCTCTCAGGGCCTTATTACAGATAGCTCTTGCATGGTTTTCAAAACATCAAGAAGAGTCAATCAATATACCAGGATCCTTCTATTCATTAACTTCCAATAAATCAAATGTAGACAATGTAATCAATCTCCTAATTTATTTATTTATTTATTTTTGCCAAACACATATTACACTTTTTATCCCTAAATGACAGACTAAGTGTACCAGCCCACCTACTTAAGCTTAGGAAATATTTATTTATTAATATTAGTGAAATCATCTTAATTATTAGCAAGAAAAAATGTGCAGTCATTGACATACTTAACAAGCCAACAATGATCCTTGTCTGGAATAGAGGCAAAACCAATATTAAACAACAGAGGCTGAAGCACAGATCCTTGAGGAACACATGATCTCATAGTGCTGGATCTGATTTAATAGCCATTTTACCGAGTCCATCTTAGCCCTGTCCAGTCAAATAACCAAAAACAATCTACCTCAATCACAACCCAAACCACCCCACATCATCCCCTCTTTTAGCCTATCACCAGTGCCCACCTCAACCGTCAAAAAACTCCTCAAAAAACTAAAGCCAACCACCTTAGCAGCTGATAACATACCTGCTGCATACCTAAAAATGGCTAGTGACTCCCTATCATATCCTGTCTCCATCCTAATCAATTGCTCGATACTAGAATTCTACATACTCAAACTCTGGAAAGTGTCTCACATCATCCCTCTCCATAAAGGAGGTAACTCCTATGAATTCTCCAACTACTGACCTATTGCCATCCTTTGCCCCCTATCCAAAATTCTTGAGAAATGCATACACTTGCAAGTGATGACATTTTTCAACACACACAATCTACTATCTACCACACAACACGGTTTCCGTCCACATCAGAGCACCACCACAGCCTTTCTGTCCTTCACTAATCATATAAATCTTCAAAGAAATGATAACAAATATGTATCAGCCTTTTTCCTAGACCTCTCAAAAGCATTTGATATGGTCTCCCACTCCATCCTACTAGACTCACTAACATCATTATCCTTCACTTCCTCTACTATAGCCTGGTTCAGAAGCTACCTATCTGACAGGCAACAATCAGTCCAGTAGAAAGGAACTCTGTCTCCACAACTTCCAACCACCATAGGAGTCCCATAAGGCTCTATACCGGTCCCACTATTGTTCTCTATTTTCACAAATAACCTCAATAGCTCTACACAACATGCCACACTCCTACAATATGCAGGTGATTCAACCCTGATCTGCTCCGCCTCATCCCCCACCACCCTACATACACTCACTCAAGATACCTTTAACTCAGTAGAGAAATGGATATCAAATATCCAACTAATTCTAAATTCCAAAAAGATAAAACTGTTACTATTTACTCCTAATAGATCAACCCCCCCTCTCCTTTACCATAACATCTAAGGATGGCACCACCATCTCCCCTTCTAACCACACCAAACTTCTGGGCATTAAAATAGATAACAATCTCCACTTTGATGTCCACATCTCACATACCATAAAACTAGTACACAAAAAGCTAGGCTCCCTATACAGACATAAGTCTTTTCTCTCACAAAAAGCAAGAGTTACTGTTGCCCAAACCCCTCTTCTCTCAACTCTATTGTACGCAGCACCAGTCTTTACCCGAATCAGACAAGATGACCTAGACAAACTAGAATCATGCTACAATAAAATAAAAAAATTTGCTACTAACTCAACCTATAAAACCCATCACTGTACTGCACTAAAATAACTAAAATAGCTTGAGCTACCACAGCTACTTAACTATCACCAACTGAGCACAGCCTACAATATTGTCCAATATCCTGAAAAAACCCTCTCATTATCCAACCTACTTACTGTCTACACTGCAAACCGGCACCTAAGATCTAGTGAAAAATCTCTCATCTCCATCACCAAGGCTAAAAACAATGCAGGGAAAGCACTCTACTCCCATAACGTTGCCAGAAAGTGGAACTCTCTTTCTCTATCTGTGTCCACTGCCCCCTCCACATCCATATTCAAAAACTCCCTCAAATCACATCTTCTTAGTGCCTGGTTATGCCCTTGTATCACATAACCTTACCCACACTGCTACTAACTCCCCAAATTGCCCTCTGATCACATGCTGGATCTCTGATCCCCTGTAAGTGTGGTCATCTGAAAGAGTACTTTTAACTGTAGACTCTTACTTGGTATATTTTCTACTCTCACCAATCTATAACTAACATTGTCTTCTTACCTATGTCCAACATCCTCTTTTACCTGGAGTGTTTTATTAACTTCTTGTTATATTACTATGCTCAGCATACATGATGCAACCTGTTTTGTGTAGTATGCTAGATGTACTGTAACTGACATTGTCTTTTTACCTATGTTCTATATCTTCTTTTACCTGGCGTGTTTTATTTAATTTCTTTTTATATTACTATGCTCAGCATACATGATGTAACCTGTTTTGTGTATTATGATGGATGTACTGTATCTGTATAACTTGATGCCAGAGCTTTTCTCCCCTGGCCTCTGCTGAAAATGGACCTGGTCCAGTCAGAATTTCCCAGTTAACAAATGTAAAATAAAAAAAATAAAATAAAATAAATGTTTTCCTTGAATCACTACTCTTTGGGTTCTGCACCTGAGCCAGTGATTAATCCAACCACATAAATATTGATTAACATCATACCGTTCCAATGCCAAATCAATAATGTGGAATGATAGTAAGTCAAAAGTGCTAGTTAAATCCAAATAGATTATACCTGTGCTAATTACAATCTCCATAGCCCTAGTGATGTAATTATAAAAGCTTGACAAATTAGACCTTTAAAATTATTTAAAGGCAAAGTCAACAAATAAAGCAAAAATAAAGCTCACAGTCTCAGACAGGAAAACACATGCATTATTAAACAGCATGTACTTTCAGTGCTATAGAATTAAATAAAATAACAACGCATTTTTTATTCCTATAAAAGAAATATGAACTGTGTTATTTAATGTGATGAGTCTTATTTTCTTTTTCCTTTTTCTCATCTTTCTTCCACATAAATGTTAATAGCTCACGACGTAACTCTTCATAAACAAACCCATTCCTTCAATCATTCATTAAGAATATTTACAAAATACTCTTTGCCAGCCCTTTCATTTTTTGTACATTCCATACACTATACTTTCTGGGCATGATACTGGATCAACATTTGCTTTTCGTAAGTACTTTGCTCAATTTGCTAATAGTAATTTCTTCTTCAAATTCTTTCAATGCCCATTCTGGTGATGTCTTTACTTCCCATTCTTTCTTATTTTCATCCTTATACTCTTATACATATTTTCCACATGCTGCACTACAATACTCATTATTTGCTCTTGTGTTTTTTACGTCTCCTTTTACATTTTTCACTTCCTTCATTATAATAATATTCTCCTGTACTTTATTACACAAATATGCAAATACCTCCTCCCTTCTCCCTTGTAAATAATATCTCTGCTTAAACAAAGTTCCATAATTTTTTCTCAACTTCTTTGATATGTTTCTTTTTTCTATATCACAATACTGTCTTGCATTATTCTTTAAATTTTTTTTGCATTTCTGTACATTTTCCTGTACTTCACTTTCCCTTTCTTTTCAAATCATCATGTCCCTGAAAAAAAACATTTGTTATACTTCTTTTTAAGTTCAATCCACCACCAAGACCTATATGGCTAAGTGATCCTTTCATAACTGCAATAATTCCAAATCTTCAATTTCATTCCATAATTTCTCATTTATTCTTTTTATTCCCTTTCCTATTTTAATATAGCCCATTTCTTCTATCACCTCTATCCATATTGCTAAATGATCTGAAAAAATATCACAACTGTATCACCCTCTGCTACCCCCAAGCCTTCCAAAAATACAAAATAATCAATTTCCAATCCAGGTTCCACCTTCTATAAGTCCATTGACGTTTGTTCCACACAACTAATTTACCATATTTTTTTAATTTCCTGTATTTTTTACATCTTTTCCTTTCTTTTTATGTCTTCCCCTTAAATCATAATTAAAATTTCCTTCAATTATAGTATTCATGTTAAACACCACAATCATATAATTGTTGAAATGGAGTCTGTCTTTCCTTGTTAATTTTCATATAAGCAAATAATGCTACAATTCTTTGAACATGATCTCTCTACCTCACATCCATAATAGTTAACCTTTCCATCCTTACTACTACATCTAGTACTTCTTTGCTTTTGTTACACAATACAGCCATTCCAGAACAACTCCCACTTCCTAACTTCCATATTATATTTAAACCCCACACTTTTTCTGTTTGTAGTCTTCCTTCACTTGTCAGGAATCTTACATCATCTAGCAAAATAACTTCCACATCACATTTAGCACACCATTCCAGTATCCCTATCCTTCTTACAGAATTAATAATACAATTCACATTTACTGTAAGTACTCAAAAATTGTTTTTTTTTTTTTTTAAGTTTAGGGGAAATAGTTTTATATTTTCATTTTCTTATTTTTACTCTTTCCCCTACTGAATTTATGCACAAATAATCCCTGATCCTTGGAATCAGATTTTTCACTGGCTAGAACTTCAAAAAAAATATTAATGTCAATCCCCAATATTTTCTCCTGACCACTCTTCCCGCATGCAGTCTCTCTTATCTTTTTCCTTCCAGCCACCACTCCATAAGTTTCTCTCATCTCTAACTTTTACAGTGTTATCAAAAGTTTTACACAGACCCTTCATGCATTTTGACATTATATTCTTCAATTTCTTCAACTCTAAACTGCAAATTATTTTTTTAACATTTATGTTACTACCTGAAAACAAACAATTGTTCCATGGATAAATGCCTTTCTTTTTGTTACACAGTTCCAGAAATTTTCTCACCAGTCCTTAAGTTTCCATTGTTAATTCACAGAAGGTCTTTGTCTGTATATTTATAAAGAAATAAATTTATTGAACTTTAAAACCCAGAAAAGTTATCAAGTTGTCCTATTCATAATACCTATCTATAATGGTGTCATTGTTTGTGTGACACTGCCAGTCCAGCTATCTGGAATTTTGGGGGATAGTCGTGTGTCATTTGTGAATATTAATATGATTCATATGCTTGTTTTACAAATGTAAGACAACTATATGGTATGTGTATATTAAACTACTGGTGCAGAAGTGTATGTTGAACTGTGTGTTATGTACTGAGCTTCACAAATGCAACCACAGTGTACCCTACTGGAAAAGAACAGAAATGTATATAAACTATATACCTGTGCTAATGTATGTTTTAATAGTAGAAGCTGGAACATACATAGTTAACTTGCAAAACTTCAAGAAAATAAGTTGAAAAGTAAAGTGTTTTATGATTGTGTTATCTCTCAGTAAGCAGACACAATGTCTAAAGCTAGAGGTTTTCTTAGTGTCTAGAAACAGAAATAATTACTAGGTTTCAAATGTAAACATGTCTTCCAGTTCTGAGCAAACATCTGCGAGTTATGCATTTTTCATATAGAAATGTTAAATTTTGTTAAGTATCTGTTAGCATGGGAACTGAAGGCATGTGACAAAGAGTGATGTCATCCAGGCTATCAGGCAGTAATATGTGATATTAATTTAAGAACTCTCTCAGAGAGAGAGAGAGAGAGAGACTGAGAGAGAGAGAGAGAGAGACTGGGCATTTTGTATCTTGTCTTGGACCTAGAAACATCCACTCATCATCAGCACTACATTTGCCTTGCTAATAGTAAGTAACTAGGGTACAGTCATTTCTCTTAGATATAGATAGGAATATAATAAATATTAGTTTCGATGTTTTCTGTATTTATTTGAGACTGTCATGCAATGTTGTTTTAAAATATTTATTTTGATTCTGAATTCTGCAGTTACTGTGTTGTTTGAGTATTGTCTTATTCTTCTATTATTTATTATTAAACATATTTAAACCTATCTTCATGGCTGGTTTGTTTAGAGATATTTAAGCTCTTAGTGTACTTGCATATGTATTTGATGACACTGTGCAGGCCACTCCTAAATAACCTTAGTCTTGGTCAAACTTACCATTTGGATAATTGTAACATTACACAGTAGGACTGGTCACCCTATGTAAGGGCCTTTAAGTAGCTGATAAGTAGGGGTTGGAGGCAGTGATACTATCTTATAGTCTGGGCAGAAGGGGGCATAGCTAGTAACTTTGTGCCAGCCTTCCCCAGGTGTGTGTGTGTGTGTGTGTTTGTGTTTGTATATAAATCAGATTTCAAAGTGTGTGTGTCAGCTACTTGGGTAGTGACATGAAGCATTGGTTGGACAGAGAGGGTGCTGGAGGTCTTGGCTTGACCCCCTCAGCTGAGATCTTATCCTTATAGCTGTGCCAGTGGGGAGTCTTATTGGGGATCTGGAGAAAGAAAGGGAAACCAGCCCCAGACTGACTGTGAGCTCTGTCTGCTCTTAAGGGAAATTGTACTATACTGTGCATGTGTGTGTGTGTGTCTGTGTGTGTGTGTGTGTGTGTGTGTGTGTGTGTGTGTGTGTGTGTGTGTGTGTGTGTGTGTGTGTGTGCTTGTCATTCTCCCATGGTGTACATCCCTCACTGTTGCCAGTGGTGAGGATCGAGGGTTCTAGATTACTGGGCCAGTGCAGTGGCATCACAGTTTATTTTTTATTTTCACAGTCAGTCTATTCTTTTTAAAAACAGTTTTACTTGGTTTGTTGCTGTTCACCTTTTTTGCTTGCTGTCACTGTTGCATATGATTTAATTACTGCATTGTCTGCTGCCAGAAAACCAGACTCCTTCTAACTTTTCTGCTGCTTTCCTCTTTTATTTTTGTCACTACTGTGTACGTTCTAACTGCTGTATTCTCTGCTACCACACCACCTGACTCTTTCTCCACATTACCATTCTTAGCACTTCTGAAACGTTATTTGCTATTTTACCCCAGGAAAGAGAAGAACTGTCTTCTAGACCATCCTGCTTGATTATTTTCAACATAACATCATCTGCAAGCATTCCTCACTCCATTGTTATCCTTCACCACTCCAACAGATTTGCTTACTTCATTTTCCTTTGAGACATCTAAATGCTGCTCATTTGTATCATCTACCACACAGGGATATTTTATCTGCATTCTGATGCTCCATACTGAACATGTTTTTTTTTTTTCAAATTGTCCTTTTCCACCTCCAAATTCTCCACAACTTTTCTCTCCGCCTCTATATTGATACTTCCCTGCTACAGTAGGAGCTCTATGGTACCATCTAGCAGTTCCAGAGAGTAGTGTAAATTCCCTGATACCTTGGCCAAATTTCCTGTAGTAGTATAAATACCATTTTGGGTCTCCCATGAAAAGAGGCCATTAGCTATTGGGAGTAACCTGGCTAAAAAATGATAATATAACTTCAAACAAAAGAAATGTTAACTTTGAACTAGATATAGACACAGACTATTAAATTTTACCTGAAGAGAGTTGCAGTGCATTGTTTCCAGTGGTGCTGAACAGAAAGTTGTGTGTACATTGCCAATGTATTCTGGCCACAGGGTTGAGCCATCTGTTCAAAAGCTAGAGACAAGTGGCTATTCAAAAATAAAAAAAAAGCAGGGTCCTCTTTTCAAGACATAACAGTAAAGGAAATTAATTCTCCTAACAATTTGGTTTGTTTGGCCTGTAACAAACCATGAATGGTAAAACAAGTTCACAGTGTAAAAACTAGCACTGTATTTGTACAGATTCAGTCACAGAGTCAAAAACCATACACATAAATAACAAGGTTGCAGGCCTATGATGTTTGCTAGGAATGTGTCATGTAAAAATAAAAACTGATACAATTCCAGTGATATATGCTCTTAGCAAGTGCCAGCAGCTCTTAGGACTTTTTTATGGGAGGAATTAAAGCAAATATAATGGAAGGTTTATATGACATTTAGAAAGTGAGCTAACAGAACATGTGAACAGTTTTAGTGTGGGAAGAAGGACAAGATTTGCATTTGCATTCATCTGCAAGATACAAATAGAGAATAAAGCAGATCATTACTCATTTCTCATTGTGGAGGAAGTGGTTTTAAGAATGTGAAATGTTAAGTTATTTTCAGTATTAGTTGTAAAGTAGGGATCTTGACACAGCAAAGGTGAATGAATAAAGCACCAATGTGTGTTGATTTAATATGCCATTTGAAAGGTACAAGTTACTGAGACTACTATTTAGTATTTTCTTAGTACCACAAATATCGTAAAGAAGTTGCATGATTGATTGTGTACTTGGAAGCGCGTTTTAAACATTTTTTTTTTAAATTTTTGTCCCCATTACCTTTTTATCATCAGTCTCTCCTTAGCCAATTGGCCCATTCATTCCCATCACAAAGGTGAGGCTTCACAAGCAGGGGCTCTCATTCAGACTGCCATCAGGGTGGTTTGAGGGTTTTTTCTTTAAACCCTACCATTGTTTGCAGATACTCAGCTAGCAGAGCTGAAAGAGAGCACTGCGTTGCCATACTTATTGTCCTTCAATTCCACAAGGGACATTGCTAGCAAGCAGCTCCACTCCCTCACCTCAGTGATAGAAAGTGTTTTCACCATTTTCCACTGGAGAAACCACATCTTCCTTTTGATTTTACTGTGCCCGTACAACTAGTCATCAACATTAAATTATTATGATGTGAATAAGTCTGCTGAGTTGCACATAGATATGGAATACAGTTTTGTAGGAGCTGTGGTCCTGCAAGAGAACAGACCAACTGCTAATTTATTTATTTATTTATTTACATTTGTTTACTGGGGTAGTGCACTGATCTCAATGGACCATTTGCAGGCACAGCTTGGGTGAATAGGATCACATAAAAAATGAACAAAACATAAATTAGGAGCCTGGTTCTCAAATGTACTGGGATACATTTAGCTTTGATGAGAGTTAGACAGTGGTGTACATTATTGAGGGAGTTAGTAACAAATTGACATATTTCATTGAAGATGGTTTGTAAAGCAGTGGCATTTTTCTTTGAGGCTGCAGCTATAATGGGTAATCGATAGTTGAGCTGATATAAGAGTATTATTTTGCCTATGGCAGCTTTGGCTTTCATATAGAAAATTAGTGAGTTGATCTTTTTGTGTGTGTTTTGAATATGTAGTTGAAAGTTAAGATATTGGTCTAGCCAAATGCCAAGGTACTTGAAGGATGTGATAGTTTCTATGTAGGTATTGTTAACATCTTTAATATTAAGGAAGCTGGGTGCTTTGGCTATTTTTTGCTGGTTCCAAATAGCATTACCTTTGTTTTTAAGGGCTTGCATATAGGTTTCTGGCCTATTAGCCACTGGTTGAGGGTTTGGAGGTCATCTTGAAGCCAGGTTTGTATAATAGAGTGGGATATGTTTGACCTGTAGATGACTATGTCATTTGCTTAAAGAATTAGAGATATCTCAGGATGATCAGATGGGAGTTTATTGATAAATATGGAAAATATCAGAGGGGCTAAAGTGGAACCCTAGGGGACTCTTTTCATAAGAGGAGCTGTTTTGGAGGTGGTGGTACCTATTTTCACCTTGAAGAATCTATTAGTGAGAAGTCTACAAACCAAGGTTTTCCATTATCACTAATGACCAACAACCAACATGTGTATACTGCTGTAAGAAACTCCTATATTGCACAGTTTATAAACAAAGGGATTGTGTCTAGATCTAGAAATGTCATTGTCCTGCTTTATTCAGCCCTCATTAGGCCAGTCTTTGAAGATAATGCCCCCTTTGGCATGTATCTGTTCAGACACATGTAACAACTGGAATGTCCACAGAGATACCATACTAAAAAGCATACAAGGCCTAAGCAACTTGTCCTACATGGACTGACTCAAAACCTTGTCATTATACTTGGTATCCTACATACTGCTAAGAGATGACCTGTGTGTAGCATACAAGGCATCCTCTGACCCATTGTTGATGGATTTACTGCACATCAGCAAGTCAAGTGGCATCAGAAATACTTAGTCTGGGGATCTAAACCTCTTCTCCAACATCAATAGAACAATTTGAAGGGACAAGAATGTGTCACAGAGGATACCAGTCATCCCCATCCACATAAAACAAAGTCCATCACTGTCCATATCCAAGTGCAATTTAGATCTATAGATGAGAAGCAGAAAGTGTATCCCAGGAATGCCCTCTGTACTATTAATGGACAGAGGCAGCTCCTAAATGCTTTAGTTCATGCATGGGTCCCTTCAAATTATCTATGGTAAGATCCCAGTTAATCTCATCAGGGTTAACATATAATTATCAACCATGAGATGGGGAAGTCCACTCTATAGCCACATGGAATAGGTTATTTTGAATACTAAAAGGGAAATTGGCTAGGCCTAAAATGGCCTGCAAGGGCAGCGAGCCTAGTACTTACCTATGAATATATAAACGTATGTCCATTTCAGTTAATTTGTCAAATAGTAAGTTATGGTCAATTAGATCAAAGACTTTTCTGAGGTCAATAAAGATGGCTCTTGTCAAGTTGCCTTCACCCATACTGGATAGGATGGTATCTGTGAGGGAGCAGAGAGCTGCTATGGTGCATCATCCAGACAGAAATCCATGTTGCTTCATGGACAGAAGATAGTATTGATCTAAATAAGTAGTAATTTGGCTGTAAATAATTTTTTCTAGTATTTTACCTAAAGTGGGAAGTATTGAGATAGAATGGTATTGCAAAGCAGCAGTTGTCCTGGGTAGTTTTGGAATAGGAGTGATTATTGCTATTTTCCATGTCTGACACTTAATCTTATTATTTAAGCACCGGCTGTATATATCAGTGAGAGGGTGGGAGATGAAGTACTTAAAATGTGAATGAACCAAGGGGGGGTGTCTATTTGTATCTGGCCTGATTCTGTTCAGTCTCTTTGGTTATAATCTTTTTGAAGTGGAATAATAGAATGAAAATGTGGGGCGGAGGTGGCTGTAGGGATGGTAGGTTTGTGTTGTTGATATACGGTAGGTTGATAAACTCACTGAGGAAGTTAATGCATGAGAGTTTGTATGTGGTGATGGGAGAGGGAATCAGAGGAGTCGAGATGAGTTAATTCACATTTCTCAGTCAACAGCTTGATTTGTCTCCAGAATCTTTTAAATTTGGCTAAAAGTGAGAATTGTTTGTTTTGGTAGTGGTTGTTTTTGTCTCTGCGTATAGATTGCTTGGCTAGGATGCATAGTGAGGTATGTTTGGCTTGGACTAGGTGAAGGGGTTGCATTTCCAACTATGACATTGCATAATGAGGTGCTTTTGGCTCAGAATATGTGGAGGGGTTGCATTTCCAATTGTGCCATGCTTCATCACGTAATTTGAGGAAGTGCTTGAGTTCTTTAGATACCCAGTCATGTTTATGATGTCAAAGTAGCCTTTGTATGAAAGGAAAAAAAATGTTTTTTGTAAGTGCAGTAGGATATTGTTAAGTTTATTTGTCCCTTTACTGGGGTCTTTTATGACAAGTAACTGATACCGGTCAAGGGTGGCAACGTGGTTTTTACGATTAGTGATATTCTGAATGGTTTGGGGTCTGATTGTTCTAATTTGGATTTATATTTTAATGTTAGATTATGTGCAGAGAAAGTTATGAGACAGTGATCACTGAAGGAAGGTGCATGTATGGTAAGTTTAGATATCATTGTAGGAGTATTATTTATTACAAGATCTAGTAAGGTGTGCCTATTGGATTGAAGGTTTGGTCTAGTGGTTTCAGAGATGATTTGGGTAAGACTTAAGCTAACCCTGCATTCTGACATAGCAATGGATTTTAGTCCTAAGTAATTAAGGTTGAAGTCTCCATGAATGATTAAGATACAGTTTTGGGAGCACTGGCATATATTTGATTGATGAAGGTTATTGAATTTTGGTAGTTAGCTTGGTGGAGGAAGGTATGCACTGGCTTTAATAAGGGGATTTTGGTTGTTGTTGGAAATTTTGAAAGGATCCAGGTAGGATCCATTTCTGAGTTGCTGTTAGCTTGTGCAATGTTTGTGGGGTTAAGACTGTTTTTGAAGAGAACTAATGCTCCTCCCCCAGATCATTTGGCTAGTCTGAAATCTTGTAGGTTTTAAGAGTTTGGTATGAGGTGGTGAAAACTAGATGTCAGGTTTCAGACACATTTCTGTAATAACTATAATGTTAAATTATATTGTATGGTAAAGGCATTGATTTTGGTCAGTTTTGTTCTTGATACTGTGGAAGTTAGAGGGAGCAGGTAATATGATACGGTTTATTGATCTGAGTTGTAGCATTATTGTTAAGTGGTCCTGGAGCAGGCTCAGTATTGCCTGTTAGTAAAAGTATAAAGACAATGGGACTGAATTTGAATAGTCCTCTTTGAATGTGTAGTTTTGGGTATAACCGGGGTTATCTACCAAAATTAGAGATGATGAAGCATTGGGACTTTAGTATGTTTGATATATGTGAGCTGGGTGCTGATATAGGTGTAATGTGAGAACTTAATATAAAAGCTTAATAGCTAATGATTCAAGAGCATTCTGTGATGTTGAAAAATATATATGCTCAGATAGAAAGACAGCTTTATTAAAAGTATGTGGATATGAAAAATTCTATAAATAGTTCCATGGCAAAGAAGTTAAAGTAGAGACAAGCTACAAATCTTTGTAAAGCAAAGACTTTGCACAAGGCACTTCAGCAGATTTTTTGATCTTGGAATTCCATCTCATTGACATAAGAGTAGCATTTTAAGGTGTACATTACTTATCCTATAGAAGTAGAATCTGAAAGTGAAGTACACAACAATATAGAATAGAAGATACACTGAAAAGAATGTATTTGCTTGAGAAGCATGAACAACTGTAAAGAAATAATAGAGTTGTTAGAAAAACTAGAAATTCTGCTGGAAATACCGACGTTTTCAGTGACAGAAAAATTAAAAGAATCTCAGAGATGTACTGCCATATTTGACTACCTGAATAGTTCTGTTGCATACTACTGGTATGGAAGACCACTGAAGATAGACAAATATATAGATAGACTGAAATGGAATGAAAATTTGTATTTCTAACATGTTGTTTGAATATAGATAAAAGTATTGCTCTAATGTAAGAAGCCTATGAATATTTACCACTGAGATAAAGTTAGTTTAAAATGACCAGTTCATGCAGTGCATGCAACTCACAGAGTGTGTCTGTAGCTAACTGTCTGTCTGTCTATCTATCTTTCTATCTACCTATTGCATAGTGTGCGTGCATGTGCAGTATGTGTGTGTACGAGCATGTCTGTTCATGGGTGAATGTGTATGCGTGAATGTGTGTGCATGTATATGTGGGTGTGTATGTATACAATATGAAGCTGTATGCCATACAATAAACATGTCCTCTGGAGTGCTCATTCCAACCTCATGGCACTAAGTCGTATCTTATGTGACTCTATGATGCCTACCCAGCATCTTGTGAAAACTCACACACATCACAACTGACCTATGGATATGCGGCACATATTTACAGCACGCATGGCAAATTTGGGTTTTGCCTGTGCCACATATCACACTAATGGATATTGAATTTGGCCATATCATTGAAACAGCGGAGTGGTGCTTCTCTGTTGTAGTCAGCTGACAGACATTTTTTTCTTGGTAATGTGACTGCTGACTTGCAGTGGGGAGTGGCATTCTCTGTTTAAAATAAAAATAACTAAATACAGCTTAGAAAGCGATTACTGCAGACTTGGAGATTAAGTCTTGCACTTACTATTATAGAAAGAACCCTACAGAGCTACTATTTTAGTAAAATACAACAACAACAAACTCATTTTTTCTTACTGTATTTCTGTTATGAATTTTGAGGAGTAGTATCTGACAATAAAGAAGAAATCAAATGTTTACTGTTCACTGATGTTTATTAGTTAACCTCTCAGAACTGCCTGCTTGTAGTATTAAATAAGGTTCCTTTTCTAGTTAAGGCACTGCTCACAGTCAAAGCTTGTTTTGGTGAAATTGCAAGAAGCAGACACAGCATAGTGTATTTCCCATGAGTAATGCATATATTTAACCTTTTGAGCTAAAATATCAGTTAACTGAAAAGGGAAAAAGACGAGGAAACAAAATTTAAATAATTTTTTCCTGAAATGTGCTTCAGCGTACAATGTGGATATTTTACAATGTTAACAAGTACTAAAATACTGGTTCAAGGACATCTTAAAAGGGTGCTGTTAGGTCGATATGATGCAATACAAAGTCTGAAAATTGCCTTTGCTCCTTACCAGGAAGTATAGAAATCTCAGTGTTTTCTGTTTAAAGACAGTGATTCAGGGTTAAAAAAAAAAAAAAAAAAAATATATATATATATATATGGTGGTGCAGATAATACATAGCTCCTCACAGCAAATGCTCTTAAAACATTGGAGCTAAAGACTGTAAACTTCTAAAGACTAATTTGTCTGTATATCACAGCCCTGCAAGGATTAGTTTGGAGTCATGATAAGGTTCTCTGAAATGACTGTGAAATATTGTAAGACTTGTCACTGTTTGCACATTAGCTAATGTGTACCTAATAAGCACTGCAACACTTTATTAACGGTGATTACATGTATCATTAACTTTATCAAGCTTTGTTTTTCTTTATCAGTAGTTTATGGGAACAAGCTCATGTCATACAAGTGTACAATGGCCTTCTGGTGACAAATGCTAGTTTCTTCTTTTAAATGACTGCTGGACATTGCAGCTTTCATTGGTCAGTCATCCCTTAATGACTCTGAAAAGATGAAATACAGATGCAACATTTTTCTTGCATACATAGTCATTTATCATAAATGAAGTGTGTGCTTGTAACATCTTTTTCCGTCTTCAGTCAGTTATTGCAAAAGAGTATTCATGCATCACAAGTAAAGTATAGCATTGACAGCTCACCTCTAATTTACAGCAGAAACTTACATATTGCAGTGTCACAATGGTACCTAGCAGGAGGAGATGCAGAAAAAGAAGGACAGAAGTTCTGTTTATACAGTGGTGTTGTCTCCCATTTCACAACTATTACAAAATACAGGCCAAAGAGGATAAATTACAATAGGCAGGAGCTACCTGAGAAAAGGGCATCATTCTAATTCAATGTGGAAGGAAAAACAAATTTCTGGTTATATTAGTACTTTACAAATGGTATTAATTTTAACTGGGTAGGTAAACTGTTATATATTAGCCCCTGTTAAGTTTCACAGAACAGGATAATGCATGGGGCAGTTTATTTACAACCAACATGTTTCAGGGAGGTGGAAGAAAACTGGAGTGCCCAAGGATAGCCTCCAGAAACATGAAGAGACCATGCAAACTTTTCCCACACAGTGACAAAAGGTCAGGATTTTACCCCATGTCACTGCATAAGGGCAAGTCTGTTAAATGACCATGGTGAAAGAAAACCAAAATAATAAAATTGGGAAAGACAACTGTCACAAAAACATTAAAAGAATATATACTCACAGCCTTCAAATTCATGTACGATGCGAAGATTAATATTCAAAGTGAAAAAATGTCCTGGAAAAGACATTTCTCAAACTGCTTGTGATGACATTTTTAAAGAATTTGAAACAAATATAAAATGCTAATTAAAGCACTAATAACTGCAAAAAATTAAACCCTCTGGAAATGAATGTAAAATAGGAGATGGACTGAGGAGAAGAATAATCTCGAGTCCTCAAACCAATGCCAGTGCTTTAAGCTGCTTTCTTAGTTCATATATTCAGCAGAAAGTGTTTTTACTGCCTATGAAGAGTAGCTTCCTAGGGAGATTTAACCTGTGACTATACTGCAGAGTGTAAATTTTTGTGTATACAGCAGTACTGTCATTGTCATGGGTAACACAACACCTCCACAAAAAGCACAATTTACTTCTCATACAGCAACATTGCCCAGTTCATTTCATTCATACAGCATCTGCAAAATAGACTGAATATCCACTCAGGAAAAACTCATTTAGAGAAATAGCCACAGGGGATTTCATTATTAACGTCACAAGGCTGTCACTTGAGTCTGAAGACCACGTCTTTATTCATTAGCTGCAGCAATGAACAAAAGATGTCAGACATGTAGAAAGAAAAGCTATGTGAGTGTCTCTCAATTTCTTAATAAACAGACTGATTTCTTTAACAATGAGGTTTTTGAAAAATAGCATAAAGTTTTAAGGACGCAACACCATGCTAACTGTATTTGATTTAATTAATAAATCCAGCAAATTTATTAAAAGCTAGAAGTATAGCTTATCACTAACCTAATTGTAAAAGAAAAAAAAAAAACATTAAAACATAAGATTGCTGCCATTTCCTACTCCAGGATGTTGGAAAATGTGTTTTCATAATGACTTTAACAACATGCATTGCACTAATTCTTTTTATTAAAATGAGTCTCCGTTTGACAGTTTTAAACTACTTAAACATTTTTAGTTCACCCTCCAAACTAGAACAGTGGTAGTAATAAATCAGATGGGGCTGCATTGGAATAGTCTGTTGCAAATTTTACTTTCTTATTTTCATTTCATATTTTAGAAAAGATTATTTAAATCTCTGCCATCTGTTTGAGGTGAACGCTTGATATGATGCTCTAACAGGACTGTCCGTCAGCTAGCATGAATTTACCATGAAGCACTAAATAAAGCAAGATTGATGTGCCATAACATCCTCTTAGTTTTCCTTTTTTTTTTTTTTTTTTTATGGCCAACTCAGAAAGCAGTATAAAGTATGAGTTCTCCACAGGTAGTGACTGCCTCAGGCTTTCTATCTACTGAGTCAGCAATGTGACAGTGCTGTATTAGAGAGTAGAGTTATGTCCCAGGTGTCATCCTTGGGGCAAGATGTTACTCACAGCTTCAATCTGCCCTTATTTGAAAACTGACACAGAACTTTCAGATGGTTCAAATGTGCATATATGGGTAGGGAAAAAATAGCAGTTCATATTTCAATTTCTGCATTTTTTTATATTTTATGTATTTGAATTGGCAGTGTATAACTGCAGTGAAAACATATTTTATACTCATATCAGTCTTACCATAAGAGGACGAACATGCCAGATATACTGTTTGCACTGTATTTAATGCATTGCTCAGTCTTGTGAAGTTAGTGAAAGCTTACTACAGTATTATGGTTGCTACTTAACCCTTATGTTTTTTACACATAATATATGACATTTCGGTCAAACTGATCTGCAGGTTATATTTTGTTCAAAGTTTGTCACCTTAATCACTTTTCTGGTAATATGAGCTACCTCAAACTGAAATTCAGTTTTTTTTGTGACGTATTAAAAATACTTAGGAGATGTAAAACTCCTTTCCTACATAGTTGATTTAATAATTGTTATTATTTCAAACTGCTTGTCAGTCTCGGGTAATGATACCAAGCATGCACAACTGAAAGTGTAATATAGCCGCTACCTGTTTAGAAAACATAATATGCAAAGTTTTATTTAACACCTGAATGCGGACAAATCAGAATGAAAGTTTACAGTTGTTACTAAGAGAAGAAAGTTGCGGTGATGCAGCAGTAGCAGCAAGAGGTCCTTCCATTCGATTCTCGGCTGGAGTGCCTTCTGTGTGGAGTCTGCATGTCCTCCCTGCAGTCGAGTGGCGTTTGAAAGACATGTGTGAATGGGCATGCCTTTGTTGAAAGTTGGGCATCGTGCTGGCACCGCAGCACCATAAAAATCTACTGCCAATCATTAGCGGACCGGAGTTCCACTGTGACGACCCCTAACTGGGAAAAGCCGAAAGAAGAAGAACAACAACAACTGAGAGAAGAATATTTTGTCACAGTCCCTTTGTACTCATGTCCAAATGTTCATATTACATTATACTCAATCCTTAGTAACACATTTATTTTTTAAAACATCTACTGATAAAATAAGAGGCACAGCAAAACAGCACAACTATAATAAGAAAAACTCACACCTGATTTATATCAAGTTAATTATGAAAGTATCATGCAACACCCACCTCTAACTTAACTCAGGTGGAGAGCACCAGTAAACCAAAACATTTAACTGACTCACAGGCAAGGCAGAGGCCTTCTATTGCTGCTACATAAGAGTATGGGAGGAAAGAATATCTCTGAGCATTACACAAGTCCCATCTCTTAACAATAAGAAAAGAAAGAAGACAATTAAAATGTCTGGCAAGGAAAAGCTGAAGAATAAGTTACAACTTCAGGTAATCAAAATACTGGATACTGTGCCTCTGCGACTCTGTCTAAATCATGCAGTTTGTACCCCAGCTACATTATGTATGATTCAACAGATATGACTTAAACTACCAACTGCATTGATGAGTATCACCTTAGATTATTTCGGCCTTCTTAGCCCCCTTTGGAGACATGTTTGAAAAATGAAAGTAAGTTATCTTCACTGAAGCACTGCAAAGCAGTGTTAGTGTTTTTTTTGAGAAATGGTACAGTTTACCCAGGGAATAGAGAGTGAACAGAAAGTCAGATCATCTAGAGTTGTTACATGATTTGCCAGCATAATGAACAACAAAACCATCAACAAGCACTATGCCCTAGGTCAGGTCATAACCATAGTATGTGCACATAGTCTCTATTTACTGGTCCACAAAACTCACTGATTTCCTTACATCATCCTCTTTTGTGCACTATTTCAGCAGGCTTCTGTCTCGTGAATTGTTTAAACTGTGAGTACTCTTACTAAAATGTGCAGAGATTCTGAAGCCAGTTTTTCAATTTGTCCTGGCTGATTTCAATAATATCTCTCCATCAGATATCTCAAAAACGTGGACATTGCCTGCATACATTGTTTATTTATTTTATTTTATTTTTATTTTACATTTGTTGACCGGGCTAGTCTAACTGGATATATGTCCATTTTCAGTAGAGGCCCGGGGAGAAAAGCTCCAAAGACATGTTTCAAAAGTATAAGTACAAACAATACACAAACATCAGGTATTATAATAATAAAAAATAGCAATTATCATAGTATAAAAAAGTCATTGACAATGGTAAAGTGCAGTAAAAACCTAGAGGATTTAAAAGGATATACACTGAGGTTAAGATTCAAAAATAGTATGACTTGAGTGTATGGAGACATCGTACGGGTTAGGTCAGAAATAGAGAAAAGGAAGTTGGATGTGTAGTGATGATACAATGGATTTACTTAACAAAAGGTATGTAAAGAGGATATCAATAATGTAAAAAAAAAGGTAGATAAGAAAAAATATAGTAAGATGGAAGATGTAACAGAGGATAGTAAGGACTAGATAGGTACATTGAGTTTGTAGAGGTATAGGACTAGTCTGGTTTGGAACAGGGGCACAGCCAGTATGATTTGAGGTAAAGTTTAAGTCTGTTTTTAAAGAGAGATAAAGAAGTGAGTGAGGTGAGGGCATTAGGGAGAAGATTCCAGGATTTTCCTACAGTATTAGAGAAGAGAGAATCCTCAGCCCTGTTATTAGGTTTAGAGGTGCATACAAGAAGCTTGTGTGATGAATGTAAGGATGTCAGATTTTTATAGGGGGTGATGAGGCTAGTTAAACTTGGAGTGCTGGTAGGTTTATAGAGAATGTTGTGGGCAATGGTTAGTTGGTGAAATTTAATCAGGTGTAGAAGTTCTAACCATCCTAGCTGGTTTAAGTTTATACAATGGTGGGTTTGAAATGGGTTGCCTGTAGCAAATCTTGCAGTGTTATTATAGGACATTTCTAGTTTACTGAGATTATTCTTGGAGAGATTCGTAAAAACAGGTGAGGCATAAAGAAGTGTAGAGATCAAATGAGTGTGAGCGATAGTACTTTTAGCAGTAGGGGAAAGGAAGCGTTTAATCTTATAGAGAGTGCCAATTTTTTTGTTGACAGTCTTTATAGTATTGTTGATGTGGATGTCAAAATTTAGGTTATTGTTGACGGTGACCCCTAGTGGTTTGGTGGTGAAGTCAGGAGATATTATTGTGCCATTGGTAGATGTCATAGAGAAATGTAGAGAAGAGGACTTTTGAGTAGGAGTGAAGAGGAGGAGTTTGGTTTTCTTTGGGTTCAAAAGAAGACAATGCTGAGTGAACCATTGTTCAACTATATTGAATATTTTTTGGGTGAGAGAGTGAAGGTCATGGGAGGATGTAGCTGAGCATAATAATGTGGAGTCATTAGCATATTGTATGTAAGTGGCTTGTGGGATAGCTAGATGAAGAACATTAATAAATATAGTGAAAAGAAGAGGTCCAAGTATGGACCCCTGAGGGACACCTAAGGTAACAGGTAGATGGGTGGATAAAGAGTTATGCCAAAGTACTGCTTGCTGTCATTTGTCAAGGTAGGATTGGAACCATTTTATGGAAAGTGGGTCTAATGACAGAGATTTAAGTATGTTAATGAGAATCTGGTGGTTTACCATGTCAAATGCTTTGGACAGGTCGATAAATAGAGCAGAAGAAAGATAATTCTGGTTTTGGTGCCTGTTAATGTAGTCAGTAAAGGAAAGGAGGGCAGTGGTAGTACTGTGTGAGGATCTGAATCCATGTTGATAGCTGGAAAGTAGATTGTTTTCGATTAAGTGGTGGAGTAGTTGTTTATGGATACATTTTTCCATAATTGTTGCTAAAGGTAAAAGTAGGGCAATGGGATGATAGTTTGATAGCTCAGTGGAATGTCCACCTTTATGTAGGGGGATAATATGGGAGACTTTCCATAATGTGGGGATGTAGCCTTCAGTAATAGTTATGTTGATCAGTATGGAAATAGGATAGGCAACAGCCTTGGATGATAGCTGTAGATATTCAGAAGGCAGTAGGTCTGCAGAAGTGGAGCATGGTTTCAGTTTATTCAATAGGGTTTGGATAAATGTGATTGGGACAGGTTTGAAATAAAAAGTGTGGGGTGGGGTAGAGGAGTATGAAGGTAGTGTGAAGGTATTATGTGATAGTTGACTAGCTAGTGTTTGGATAGCATCTGTAAAGAAGGAATTGAAGGTATTAGCTGTATGGATGGTATTTTTCCTACCTGTATTTTGAGGGTTTGGTGTAGTGGATTGAACTGGGTGGATTAACTGCTTAATGCTAGCCTAGAATTTCTGTGGGTTGTTGTGATTAGGTTGTTGATATTGTAAGTAGTAGTGTTGTTTATCAGAGAGCATGGCATTCTAAGTGTCATTTCTTAGCTGTCTAAAGGTTTGTTGGTCAGCAGGGTTTGTAGTCATTCTCCATTTGGCCCAGTGTTTATTTCTGAGATGAATTTTGTGTTTGGTTTCATAAGAAAGCCATGGGGCAGACTTGGCCTTAATTCTAATATATCTGGTTGGACCATGGTGATTAAGAATGGCAAGGAAGGTAGAATTAAAGAAATTAATGGCTTCATCTAATGGAAGTTGTTTTAAGGGAACCCAATTGCATGCTCTTAGTTCCATTTGGAACAGATCAGGGTTAAATTTCTTTTTGGATCTAATTTGTCTGCTAGAGATTGGAGTAGGGGTGCTTGCTTTTAGTCTGATGATGTAGGTAAGTGAGTGGTCACTTTTATCATCAGGGAGGGTTCCAGAATCATAGTGGTGAGTGGGATTGTTTGTGAGAATCCAGTCTAATATGCTTGCTTTCTTGTTAGCTTTATTTATTCTGGTGGGGGAGGTAATGGTTTGAGAGAAACCATATAGGTTTATGTCGGTGGTAGGAAGAGTACTGCTATAGGAATTCCAGTCTAAATTTATATCGCCTAGGATTATAGTTTCTTGAGGCAGGTGTTGGGATAGCCAGCAGAGGTGGCTATGTTATTACCAGGGGGCAAATACATACAGATAATATAGATTGATTTAGCATTGTTAAGTTCAAGTTTAGAGATGAGAATTTCAGTATTGGAGTTTAGGGGTATATTACAGTTGTAAGTTGTTAATTGCAAGCCAGATTTAAATAGAATAGCAACCCCACCACCTTTCTTAGCTACTCTGTCAACTCTTAGGATATTATATCCCGGTGGGATAATTTCATTATCTTTAATGATAGGTTTTAGCCATGTTTCTGTTAGGCAGATAATATAAAATGAATATACTTCTAGGAGAGCATGGAGTTGAGTTACTTTGTTGTTGATGCTACATATATTAAGATGAGCTAGTAGGAGAGAGTTTGAAGGTTTGGTAAGGGGATAATTGCAAGACTGATTATGGTTGTGAAGAGAGATAGGGGTTGCTGTTGGGCCATGGTTAGGATGAATATCACCATCCTTTACTGTGAGGAGTTGTACAAGATAGCTTGGGTTAGGGAATTTGCTGTAAAGAGGTAACACTCTTTTGAGATATAGTGTATTATATTTAATGTGTAGTGTTCTATGATACTTTGCATGTAGGTAGCTAGGTGAGCATGTTATGTTTGCATGGTCATGCAGGTGTGGTAAGGGTTGAGAGTTGGCTTGTTGGTTGGGGTAGTTAGTATGTGGATATATTGGGTGCTTATATGAGGAGCTTAGATAGGCACTGGTTAGAAGTGGTAGTGGTAAAATAGTGAAACAGATTAGAATTAGAAAAGGGTTGGTTGGATTAGCCATTGTGAAGGATTGGCTATTTGTTCTATATATGTGTAGATGTAAGTATTTAAGGTGGGAGTGAGTAAAGATAGGAGGGAGTGGAAATTATGGAGGTGAGTGGATTAGGGATAGGAGATGAAAGAGAAGATGGCCAATAGGAAATGTGGAAAGGGGTAATGGGAAGAGGAAGAGGTGTGGTTAGAGAGTATAACAGTAGGACCCCTGGGGGCGGGTGGGAATTGGGGGCAGGGAGCAGGTAGACACAGAGACTGGAGCAGTTGTAGAGGAAAAATAATCAGCAGGACTCATACCTCTCAACTGTCCCTGATATTCAGGGACGCCCCTGATTTTGACTCAAATGTTAGCTCTGTCCCTCTTAATCCTTCCTAAAACTAGTGACTTTTGGAGGAAAGGTGGTGAATTACACTTAATGAATAATGACAATAATTAAGAGTTATAGACTTATTTTACTTTAGAAAATGTTTATTAATTCATATGCTCTGATTCTGTCAATGTTTCAAGTTAATAGCAATAATATTTTAAAAGTGTCCCTGATTGTCCCTGATTTTTTTCTTCACTTGTCCCTGATTCTGTTGAAATGTGTCCCCGATTGGTTGAGAGGTCTGCCACCAGGACTAATATGTGAAGGTAAGCTTTGAAAGTCAGATGAGATGAAGGCTAGAGAAAAGTGTTCATAGGAAAGGTAGCAGTAGACAAGAAATAGAAAAAGAGTAAGGTGGGAGAACAGGATAGCAATGCAGGTACAAAAGGAGAAATAGGGTAAGAAGCTATGTAATAGAGAGGATGAGAAGGGAGTGAGGCTGAGTAAAGGGTGCCACCTAGTGGACAGGCCTAAAAATTCAGGCAGATGTAAGAAAGAGTCAGATGGAGAAATCAAGGGAAAGATGGGCGCTTAGTCAAAAGGAAGGATTCTAAAGAGGATGGGAGAGAGAGAGTGATTTATGTATAGAATGGGGGGAGGCTGCTGGCTGCCTTAGCTCAATACGTAAATTACCACCTGTAGCATTGGTACACTAATAGAATGACAATTCAGGCAGGAGTTGTTTAATACACATACTTTTCTTGTATCCTTGTCATAGGGTTTGTAGGGCAGATTGGCTGTTTAGTTGCAGGGGTTCCTTTAGGTTCAAACTGATTAGTGCTGGAAGCACAAGTAGAGCAGGGTAACTTAAGGAGGCAAGAGAGACAAGGTAGTTATAAGAAACAGGAGTTAGCACATAGCAAGTTAAGAGTGGGTATATTATACTAAACATTCACCTATACTTGTATGTAGATAGCAAATAAAACAGTACAGAGTATATTTTACTAAACATTCACCTATACTTATATGTAGATAGCAAATAAACAGTGCAATATCTTTGTATTACAGATGGAACTAGTCATTCACAGAGGCAGTTAAGTAAAAATAGCAGTTACACAATAACCTAACTGAGGTTCTGTATATCTTGCAGATGGCTGGTTTGTTCTGTCCTTCTCCATTCAATTTCTTATGACTGTTTAAGGGATCATTTCCCTTGCTTAGATCATGTGTTAGGATTCATTCCCTCTTGAAGGGAAGGCATGGAGGAAATGTAACACACTCCCTCTGTCACTAATCCTCATGTAATATTTTGCATTGCTACCCTCAAACACTGAAAGTATTAGTGTCCATATACTCTGGGTTGCTATCTTGAGGATATACGTATCAATCCATGCTCATCTTACTGCCTTTCTATCTAGGATGACCCTGATGATAGCTTACAAGGGAAGCTGAAATGTAAATCTTTGGTTTGAAACTGGACCAGGAAATACTCCAAATGATCAAAGTTAGTTTTTATTTGTTCTCTGGTTTGTCCAGCAACTAAACATAAATCTAGCCCATTTATCAGAATGCAGTGAAAAGGACAAAAAACTTCTCCTCAGAAGGTGGAGCTGACGTCCATCTCTTGCTATTTTATTATCCCACAATATGTATATATATATATATATATATATATATATATATATATATATATATATATGTGTGTGTGTGTGTGTGTGCATGTGTGTGTAAAATCACATTGGAGTGGTCTGCTGGCTTTTATAAGCCAATTATTACAGCAGAAAAGGGCCAAGGAGGCGCTCTGCTTGACATGTATGGGCAGTCAATTCCAGAGTATGGGGAGTCTCTGGGTCAGGAACCCATCCCTCCAGCATGTTTTGTTCATTATGATGACAAGGTTTAGATCCCTGAAGCGTGCGGCTCTGAGGGATTGGGATTTCTTTAAATGGAGCATATCCAACAGCTCAGGGTTTGACATGGCCTTGTATGTTAAGCAGAGATTGCCTCTGAGTAGATGATATGCCACAAAGTATAGCTGGAGTTTTTTTAGACAGTCAGCATAGGGCATCTGTTTTAGGCCTTTGATTCTTTTAGTGAGGTATTTCTGCAGCCTTTCCAGCTGTTGCAGATGTCTTGTGAGGTATATACTAAATGGAGCATTGTACTCTATAATGGGTCTAATGAGGGATGAGTACAGTGGGACAATGACCTCCTTTTTTCTGGATGAAAAGCCCTTAGTGATGAGGTGTGCCACATAGAAGGATTTCCATACTATTGTGGTGATGTGGTTATCGAAGGTGAGACCACTGTCTACCTGTATCCCTAAGTCTCTCATTACATGTTCGGTGTTTAGTGTACTGTCACCTATGTGGTAATTCATGGGTACATGGTTTTTCCCAAAGGGGATAACTATACATTTTTTGGCATTAAGCTTGAGCCCATGGCTCTGGCACAAAGCATCTGTTTCTGTAAGGCCTTTTTGTAGAATATCCACATCACTTGGGGATTTAATAATGGCTCCCAGTTTGCAGTCATCTGCAAACTTTGTTAGCAAGAGTCCCTTAGTGTTGGCCTGTACTTCAGAGAAGTAGATGCCAAACAAGAGCGGTCCCAGGACTGAGCCCTGAGGTACTCCATTTGTCACTTGTCTGGAGCTGGATTTGGAGTCGTCTACTTTTACAGTCTGGGTTCTGTCAGTAAGCCAGTTGGCAAGCCATCGAGTGACATAGGGATTTATGCCCAGCTTAGTATGTTTATCTATGATTCCAGAGTGGGGGATGGTGTCGAAGGCCTTAGTGAGGTCCAGATAGGCTGTGTGGACCGCCTTATCCTTGTCTACAGCTCTGGAGACTGATTCAAAGAAGTCAGTTAGGTTCAAGAGACAAGATCGGTTCTTCACGAACCCAAACTGGGTGGGGTCCAGTGTTTGAAGGTTGCCAAAGTCATTGTTTATAAGTTCCACGATAATGTGTTTCACGCCCTTGCAGATCAGGCTCATCAGACTGATGGGACGGTAGTTCCCAGGATCCAAGGTGGATCCCCCCTTGTGGAATGGGATTACTGCAGCTGTGCGCCACTCAGTGTGTACAAAGCCTGAGGTGAGGCTATGATTAAACATGACACTTAGGTAAGGTGCCAGTTCATTTTGTATAATGCAAGTGCAGACAAAAGGTGTCCTTGGGATACTGAGTCAGTCATCATCTTTTGTTCCAGCATTTGTCTCATTCACTTATTGCTCAAACCAATGTTCTTGCCATGGAATAGCTCTGAGTCATACACAGACTGAGGCAAGACCATCCAAATCACCAGTCACCATTAATTATAAACCATGGCAATGAATCAATATTATCTAACTGACTCCTACCATGAGTGGATTTAATATGGCCACATGGTTTATCAGTCAGTGATCTACAGATCTTAATATTGGACCAGGTTAATAGCAGAAAAAGATAACTGGTGGAAACTGAACTTGTAATCTACTAGAAAATGGCCTGTCTAGGAGACTGGGTCTGCCATCAACTCTACAGTCTACAATCCAAGCTGGTAAATCAAGATTTATATGTATTTTTATTTTATTATAAATAAAAATCAACTCTGTAGTCTACAAACCAAGCTGGTAAATCAAGTTGAGGGGCCAAATTTACATTGGCAATTACCTGAATTGATTCAAAGCTCCCTATAAACTGCCTGTAAGACTGAGGACTTCTATTTTTAGTTCACTGGTTTCTTCATCTCACCAAGCATTTATACCACCCCTTCAGGACTTACTGTGGACTTATGCATTAATCTGAGAACATTGGAGAATTCATACAGAAAAGTTTACCTCGGTAATATGATGTATGCTGCAACAGGATTAATCTGCTGTTCCATGATGTACTCATAGGAGATAGTCTCTCCAGTTTCATCTTGAGTCAGCCCAAAGGAAGATAAAATATGGTTTCCCCTCCCCTTGAAATTTACCTGCTTAGATATGTGAATAATGTGGAGACCTGGAGGAACAGATGCTTTCATATTTGGTTCAAAAATGTAGTCAAACCAGGTCTCCATTATAAACATAATGTCAGCTCTATGGAGCAAGTGCTTCACTCCAGAGTGTGTCCTCCTTTGGGTGAGATGCCTACTAACCATGAACCTGTTGCCTCTTTGCGAGCCATTCCCTATTTCATATCACCAGCACTCATTGCTTTAAGTAATAAAGGCAATTTTATTCTTCAAGGGCGATAGGCACTGAGTTTATAGATGAAACACTGACATTCAAAGTTAGTTACAGTTATCTCAAATGTGGAGTTAATCAGATGACTTTTACTTTAGCAGATATTGTGTATATTGACTGTTACTGGTAGATTACAATGACAGCAGTTTGAGTGGCCCTTTTATGGTTGAAATATTCTGTCATTAGTGGTTCATGTTTTGTTTCAGAGCTTACTAGATATAATGTTCAAAACTACAAATTTAAAATGCTATTTATCAAGTGATGATGTATTAAACAAAGAACATAATTGATTATAATCATGAAGATGCTTTCTCTATCATGTGATTCATCAGTGTATTATGATATTTGTTACTCAAACTATTCTGTATACTGCAATCAGTTTATATATTATTGTTACTCCTGCTCTGCTTAATTTTGAGCTGACCCCTACAAATGGTCCATCTAGATTAGTGTTTTGCCCTGGTTAAAAATGAAAATAAATAAATGAATAAATAAATAAATGCATGCATGCATACATAAATACATAAATATAAATAAATAATCAAACACACAAACAAATAGTCATCCTTCTTGACCTGAACAGTATGCAAGACTACATTGAAGCAATATATGGATATTTACATGCATAGGCTTGGCCACATTTAGGCCAGAACGACCATTCAAAACAGACAAAGTATAGTATTTGCAGAACAGCCACTTGAAATGTGCAGCTGTCAATTGTCTTGAAAGTAACAATTATAAAAGCTATCAAAACCAGAACCGTATAGTGCTATTCTGACTTCAGGGCTAAAAATAATATTTTGTTTCTGCACAAAATTATATTCTTATTGATTTTTCATGTTATTTCATAACATGAAATGATAGTTCCATTAAAATTCAACATGCATTTGAGATAAAAGTAGCAGTACCTATTGGTTTATTATACATTCCAATAAAAATGTCAAACCATTTTGGAGATACATTTACATACAGAAAGCAAAATTAGCTAAAAATGGTGAATAGTTTGGAGACAGCCCTATATGAAATGTTCGTTAGTAAAGAGGTTAAAATTTCACTTGGTAGTGGGGGGTGGTCTATGCTTGATGTGAGAGCCATTTCAGTATTATTATATGGGGTGGAGTGAACAAGACTTCTTTAGTCAATGACCTTATCTTACTGTTACTATTGGGTTATAGTGAATCTACTCCAAACATGAGAATGATCCTGGTGTTATAAATGGGGCAAGATGTCAGGGGATTCCTACCTAAATATGAATGAGTGCTATCTTAACATTATAGTGGTATGAGAAGATGGCTAATGTAGACATGATCACGGACTCAACATTTCAACATGGAGGATAGGGCTGTTCTACCTTAGGCACTAGCACTATCCTGTAATGTTAAGTGATGAAGGCTGGAGGAAGGCCTGTCACTGATGCAGAATTCTTTTTCTGAATATTACATCTGAATGGTTCTCAACAGAGATGAACACTAACATAATGACAAGGTAGACAAGGGCTGGGGATCTACATAGAAAATATGGCGAGGGAAGCAGATGGATTTATGTTTTGATTGAAACAATCCTTGTCTGACAGAAGTGTAGCCTGTAGCAGAGATCTACACTACATCACCAAGCAAGCACAGGATATTGTCACTTTAATTCATCAAGATACCATAGTCATACTAACATTTGTGAATCTTTGCCTAGTTTGCAAGATAAATTCACTTTGTAACATTGCTGCACAGTATTCCTTGTGATGATTGTCAGGTTTGTTGTGTATTGTATAAAAATGTTGATGAATTTACAATTTATTGTGTATCTGTGTTACTGATACTGTAGCAGTTTTATTGTTTGATAGGTTTGCTTTATACTGTATACCATTTGCACTGCAAACAAACTATTCTGTTTTTATTTATGCTTTGTGCCTTTGTATCCACATCATGGCCAAAAAGAGAGCTTGGACTAGCTCACTTATCTCAACAGCAAATATTAATATTTAAATAAATAAATAAACAAACAAAAAAAATAAAGTATTCATGGTTCTGGGTGTGGGGGGGGGGGCAACATTTGTTTGAAACTGCATTATACAGGTCAAAATAAATAAATGAATAAATAAAACATCCATGCTTTTGTGGGGGTATTTTTTCTGACATAGCATTATGCATGTTGTCCTCAGCTTGCACACACACACACACACACACACACACACACACACACACACACACACACACACACACACACACACATACACATGCACACACATGAGAAAAGATAAAATAAAACAAATGAAAATTACACAAATACACATAGTCTAAGCTTATGATTGTAAGATGAGTTAAGCAATGGCAGGATTTCTGCTGTATAAGTTCTTCTATGATGGGTAATATGCAAGACATTGTTACTGAGTAACAGCTGAGACATCTATTGGGGCATACATATATTTTAGTGGGCTTGGATGAGCTACAGCATTTCCAAGTTAATAAGTGAATGTGAGAAGGTCATTTGCAGAGTGGTTAAAGACAAGTGGGGCAGGATGAAAGACAACTGCTAGGCACTGCTCCTTGCTAAAGGATGGCATCTGCTTTTGAATTCTATGTATGCCTGTGAGGAGGAGGCTGGAGAAGGAATAGTTCTTCACAGATTGTTAAAAAGAGTGTGTCTGCAATATTAGCCTGTCTTACTCTACCTGCGGGAAACTTAAAAGTGTTCATGTGGACATATGTTATGTACAGGATGTGTCTAACCTTTTAGACCCATACCTCAGCTATATCTCAAGTCTTAAGTAGATATTTAAGTTAGTTAGTTGGTTAGTTAATTAGTTAGTTAGTTAATTAGTTAGCTAGTTAGTTATTTGGCTAGATAGTTAGTTGGTTAGTCAATCAGTCAGTCAGTCAGTCAGTCAGTCAGTTAGTTAGTTAGTTAGTTAATGTTTGATTGCTGAGATGTCCAGTGTGCCAAATTGCATTTTCAGAGGAGGTCTGGGGATTAGCTCTTGGAAACATTGTTATATACTTAAGTATAATAATAAAATGGTTATGATACACAGACAGTGGTTATGGGCCTTAGTTTTACATAGGCAGAGTACAGAGAAGCAATCACAGCAATAATATTAATTTGCATGATTGTGTCCAGACTTTGTATACAGTTCCATGTTTTTTCTACTGCTTTCAAGACAGTGACATGTTTAGGAGTCAATAGGTTCAATTAAATTATATTATATATTTATCTACCTGTTCTGAGGGACTTTGGATGCAAAGCCTCTCCCCCTGAAGTTCATCCTCTTTCCTTGCCCCTGCCATGGGTCGGGAGAAGGGAATGATAGTATGAGGGGGGTTGGTTGATAACCATCCCTCCCTCTCTGATTTCTCAGCCGCTCAAACTGTTTGAGCTGGGGGGACTGAATCTGATTTGATTGTGGTCAAACATAATGGCAAGGTATCCGATTCACAATCCAAAACTAATAAAATAAATGAAGTCGTATAGATACCACTGAACAAACTGATTTATTGAGATTTAGAGCTTTCGTCAGGCATTCATCACAAGACTTCTTCAGAATCAATTAAACTTGAATGTCCTAACAAATTAAATACACCTCCAATCATGTCACATGTTAAAAACAAATCCATACATTGGTTAAGACCTTTGAACTAAATTTAAAATACAAATGATGTAAACAAATTGATATTGTTAATATCAAATTATGATCATAAAAACCAGACTTGCACCACATGAACACCTTTCAAATGGACAAAAAATAAAAATGTGTTTCTATGTATGCTTCTATTCCACTGGGGCAGGGTAGTCCCTTTTACGTGTCACCACGAGCAAGCGGCTCTGGGATTGGTTCTACAGGTACAGGAAGCGCCAACAACAACGCTGTGAATATGGGGCTTAATGGCGCTATTCCCTGTTCTTTAGTTGAGTGGATTAATGAAGGTGTTGAATGCGATTTTGGTAGAGACAATGACAGACTGGTTCATGGTACCATTGACCAACAATTGAAAGAGTTTGAGAGAGAAGTCTTGAAGCTTCGGAAGCTTCAGGTGGAAAACTGTTACTTAAAAGAATGTATACGGATGCAACAGATACCAAAAGGACTTAGGACATGGAAATATCCTACAGGTAATGTTGCAGGGTCCGATTTATGTAATGAACTGACAGCGATGTTTAATAGACACAGCTGTGAACTCCTGGATGTTTTAGTTCGGGACAATGATTATTATTTCAGTCTAAAGTGAATGATTATAATGCAATTTTGGTAAATGTGGACAAAATTATTACATCCATTAAAAATAATAAAAGGAAAAAATTAGATAGAGATAGAGTGGATTATGAGCAAGGAAGGGCCTATCCTTTGGTGAATAGTAATTTCAACAGAGGACAGCTTGAAGGAATTGATGCTAATCCTGGGGGGGGTCCCTACTGGTGAGGGCGATACTAATAGTGATTTAAATGAGCATAATGTCCCTTTAGATGTTCCTTTAAGGAGGTCGGAACACCTTCAGAATTGGAACCAGCAACAACATTATCAGGGGGGGTCGGACAATGGCAACTACCAGGATTTTCATACCAACAGAGGCCGGACATACAGGGGGAGGGGATATATGAGCAGGTGGTGGGTGGACAGCCTGTTCAGACCCCCACTATTATATTGAATGAAGCTAATGATTTCAAAATTTATAATTACACCGATTTGAACATTAGTCCAGCATGGGCCGAATTTTTTCAAAAGGGCCTTAATTGTGTACCCACCAGGAGACCTAGGGTTGAATGTGCAATACTTGATTTGAAAGTGTTTATTAGAAAACTTAATCTGAGGATGCATTTTGACAATAGTATCCCATACAGTAACACTTCTGAATGTAAAAAAATCTAGTACCTTCAACCCCCTTTTACACCTGACCCTGCATGTTTTTGAAAGCCTTTGTTCAGAACAAATTAGAAGGTTACATCATGGTGTAGGAATTGTGGTGAGACAGAGGCTTCAGAAGTCAGTGAGGGATATCATCAGAATTAGTGACAGACTCATGGCAATCAGACTCCGGTGTAATGATAGAGGACAGTATTCATAATCTCAGCCTATGCCCCACAGCAGGGTTGTGATAGTGAGGAAAAGAGTGCATTCAGACAGCAGTTGCAGGACTTACTAGATAAAGCAGGACAACATGAATTGATGTTGATAATGGGTGACTTAAATGCACATATTGGGACAGACAGAACAGGATATGAGGACTGTCTGGGTCCACATGGGTGGAGCAATAGGAACAAAGAAGGAGAAGCCATTCTAGACTTCTGTCTGGCAAATGGCTTGATAGTAGCCAACACATGGTTTAGAAAGCGAGACAGTCACAAGATCACATACAAGAGTAGCCAACATGCAACTCAAGTAGACTTCCTTCTAGTAAGGAAAAGGCACTGGGGTAGAATCCATGATTGCAAAGTCATCCCCAGTGAAACAGTCGGTTCACAGCATAAACCAGTAGTTGCCACAATCAGCTGCAAGCAGTGGTCAGAGAAGGCTCTAAGGTCAACAGAGACCAGGCTGAAGACCTAGAAGTTGACTGGAGAGAAAGTACATCAGTTCAAGGAATTACTCAAGGCTCTAGCACCCCAAGAAGAGGAGGAAATAGGTGGAGTTGAAGAAGAGTGGCAGCGCCTAAAAACAGCATGTGTTAGGACTACAGAAAAGATATGTGGCCAAGCCAGGTATGGAAATAAGGTACATAAGGAAAGCTGGTGGTGGAATGTAGAAGTGCAGGTAGTAATCAAAAGAAAGAAGGCATGCAGTAAGAAGTGGGAGATTGAAAAGACTGACCAAGCTAGGAAGGACTACTGGTTGGCTAACAAAGAAACTAAGAAAGAAGTTGCAATAGCAAAGAATAGGGCATCAGAAGCACTCTATCAGCTTCTGGAAAGTGACTCAGTAAGGGGCACAAAGAAACTATACCAGGTTGCAAGGCAAAGACAGAAAGATAAAGAAGATAGTCAGACACCCTTCATAAGGGATTCCAGCAACAACCTGCTTACCAACCCACAGGACATCAAAGGCAGATGGAAGGAGTACTTCCAGCACCTTCTGAATGAAGAAAACCCCACAGAAGTGGTACTGCCCCAGAAACAGCCTACAATGAGAGTAGAAGAGGAGCCCAGCTTAGAAGAAGTAAGAGCAGCACTAAGGAAAATGAAGTCAGGGAAAGCAGCAGGCTCAGATGAGGTCACAGCAGATATGATAAAGATGCTGGGTAAGTTAGGGGAGAAAAGGCTCCTGAGGGTACTAATTGCAGTGTGGAGAGAAAGGCGTATTCCAGATGACTGGAGAATAAGCATACTCATGCCAGTGTACAAGAACAAAGGGGACATCCACAACTGTGGACAGTACAGAGGCATCAAACTCCTACCACATTGCATGAAAGTTCTGGAGAGGGTGATTGATAAACGGATACGCAGAATAGTAGAATGCAAGATGGGAGATGAACAGTTCGGATTCAGATCAGGATGCAGCACAATTGACCCAATGTTTGCATTGAGACAGATACTTGAGAAGAAACTAGAGAAGAGGAGAGAGTCAAACTGGGCTTTCTTAGACTTGGAGAAAGCATATGACAAGGTCCCAAGAAAGCTGATCTGGGCAGTACTGCGGTGGTTTGAAGTCCCAGAAACATTGGTAGAATTAGTACAGGCTATGTACAAGGACCCAGTGACTCAAGTACAAACAGTGTTTGGCCTCACTGAGGGGTTCCCAGTGGGAGTGGGTGTAAACCAGGGTTCAGCTCTGAGCCCACTGCTGTTCATACTGGTAATGGACTACATCAGCAAACAGGTTGGAGGGGTCAGAACAACAAAGCTGCTGTATGCAGACGATGTGGCAGTACAGGCAGACTCTGATCTAGAACTTCAGCAAAGGATAGGAGAATGGAATGCAAATCTGAAGGCACATGGGATGAAATTAAGCACAGATAAGACAGTGGTAATGGCAGCAGATTGGGGAAATCAGAAGAAGCTGAGAATAGAGATAGATGGGAAGACAGTGGAACAGGTAAACAGCTTCAAGTATCTGGGAGGGGTGGTTGAGGAGACGGGTAGTCTGAATGAAGAGGTCAAAGCTAGAATCAGAGGGGCTGCAGGCAACTGGCATAGAGTATCAGGTGTCGTATATGACAGAAGAATGCCAAAGAAGCTGAAAAGTAAGGTGTACAAGACAGTGGTGCGACCAGTACTACTGTATGGTACAGAAACCTGGGCAGTAAAGGCAGAACAGTTGAAGAAGCTAGAGGTGATGGAAATGAAGTGCCTGAGAAAGGTGGTACGATGCACACTGCGGGACAGGCGAAGAAATGAGGACATAAGAGCAGAAGCCAAAGTAGCTCCAATTGCAGAAAAGATCAAAGAAAACAGATTACGATGGTATGGGCACATGTGTAGAAAAGCAGAAGACAATCTGGTGAGGGAGATTTGGGACAGACAGGAATAAGGTAAGAGGAAGTGAGGGCATCCAGCAAAGAGGTGGATGGATTGTGTGAAAGAAGATCTGCGACAGTCAGGCATGAGTGTTGAAGAAGGCAGGAGAGTGGCACTGAATCAAGAAAGTTGGCGACAGTTAATACGATACCCCGACCCCATGTAAATGGGAAAAAGGGGATGATGATGATGATGATGATGATGACAACATGGTAGATATTGTGATGAGTGCAATAACCTTTCTGTATCAGATATGAAATTACTTCATGAGATTGCCAACAATAGGGCTATCAGGGTTATGAAGCTCGATAAGGGTGGGAGTTTGATTATTATGGAGCAACATAGATATGTGGAGAAAATGTTATCTCATTTGTTCACTGAGTCATATGATGAGATTTTGAAGAATGGATTAAATATTTCTTACAGAAATATTGATATTATTTTAAACAATTTATTGCTGAATGAACAAATATCTATCAGTGAGCACAACTTTCTCACACAAAGGTATCCTCGCACTCCCACCATTTTTGGCATCCCTAAAATCCATAAATGTATTGGCAACCCTCCTTTTAGGCCCATAGTGGAAGGTAAAGCATCCAAATCATTCAATCTGGCCAGATTTATTGACCAAAAGTTGAAACATGTTTTAGAACAACATACACATGTGCTCAAAGATTCGTGGGACTGTTTTAAAAAGATACGGCAGGATGTCTATGCAGACCATTTAATTTTTGTCACCGTGGACATCAAGGACTTGTTCACTGCCATTCCTCACAATGAAGGGCTTGACATGTTTTACGACTATTTATGTTCCTTTTCTACTGAGCGGCATTCTAGAATCCTTATCTATAGAACATTGATGGAAATAATTCTACAAAATAACTTTATATTATTTGAAGTACTGCGGTGGTGGTGGTGCTGCGGTAGCATTGTCGCCTCACAGTAAGATGTTGTCCTGTTCGATTCTCAGCTAAAGCGTCTTCTGTGTGGAGACATGTGTGAATGGGTGTACCTTAGTTGAAGGTTGTGCATCAGGGCTGGCAAGTCGGCACGTAAAAATCTACTGCCAATCATTAGCGGACCGGAGTTCCGCTGTGGCGACCCCTCACCGGGAAAAGCCAAAAGACACAAGAACAACTTTATATTATTTGAAAACCAACTTTTCAAACAAAAAGTCGGGGTTGCAATGGCAGCAGCTTGTGCCCCCCTATTTGCCAATATTCTTCATATCCAATGGGAGTTTAATTATGTTTTTAAACATGATTTCTTTAACCATTGTAAATTCTATGGTAGGTTTCTCAATGATCTTTTAATTTTTTGGGATGGTACAATGAAACAACTTGTTGAATTTTACAATTTTTTGAATACAAGTACTGGGTTCCTCACATTTACAATGGAGAGTAACCTTATGTCCATCAACTACCTAGACATTACTATAGTCAAGGACCTACAGAACAAAAACGTTTCATCCACATTATATAGAAAACCCACTTATTCTAACACCCTGTTGCACTTTGACAGTAGTCATCCGACACATCAGCAGAAGTTTTTGGTCAAAGGACAGGGTGTCAGAATTTCTAAGATGGTCAGTGAGTTTTCTAAATTTACTCAAGAAATAGGAGTATTGAGGGATATGCTCAACCGGAGAGGTTATCCACTTACCTTCATAGATCCAATATTGGACAAAGTCATAATAAAAAGAAATAGTGGGCATTTCTACCCCCTTTTAGGTACCTTGGGAAATACCCCTGCTCTGGTTTCAGGTGAGATCCCCAGGCCAAATAAACAGGTTATGACGAATAGTCCTTATACCAATGCCATGATACTTACTTTCAACACTTTATTTTTTGATATCTAACAAGTATTATATAATAACTGGATAGTTTTCATAACTGACGACATGTGTAAGTTGAAGCTAGGTGTAAAACCACGTGTGATATATAGAAGGGACAGATGCATCAAGAATCTATTGGAAAGCAATTATGAGTATAAAGGTAGGGGACAGATGTGTAAATGTGGGCATTGTGCACAATGTCCTTTCATATACGAGACCACATGTATCCATATTAAGGGGTAAGGAAAGGTGCACCTTGAGAGGAAGTTAAACTCTCAGAGTAAGTGTTTGGTATATATTGCAATATGTCAAGTTTGTGAAAAATTCTATATTGGTAAAACAATTAATATGTTGCACAAACGTATATACCAGCACTTATATGACATTAGAAAGGGAACTATCAGTAATGCACTAGCAAAACACATCATGGAACAACTGCAACATCATTTTAAATTTTCAGATTTAGAGCAAATCCAAACTGATGGCATGAGTGGAGGGCCTGTGGAATTGCTATTAGAATTTAAAGAGTTGCTTTGGCAACTGAGATGTAATGCTACTAACAATACTGGATCGAATGATGCACTGTCTATTTTTAGTTACTTGAAACTCAAATCCGAGTTTCATATTTCTTAGGTTTAAAAGACTAGGGTTGCCTGGGGCATTATCACATATAACTGATGGAAGTATATTTGTTTGATGAATTTAAATATTGCTCATTAACTTAAATATTGCTCATGAATTTTCAAATCTGTGGGGGCTAGTTTCTAACAAGTGGTTTAGTTATGACAGTGCACTTTTTCTTCTCTGAGTAGATTTTTGTAGAGTTTTATATACAATATATAACTGCAAACATTTTTATTTTTTGTCCATTTGAAAGGTGTTCATGTGGTGCAAGTCTGATTTTATGATCATAATTTGATATTAACAATATCAATTTGTTTACATCATTTGTATTTTAAATTTAATTCAAAGGTCTTAACCAACGTATGGATTTGTTTTTAACATGTGACATGATTGGAGGTGTATTTAATTTGTTAGGACATTCAAGTTTAATTGATTCTGAAGAAGTCTTGTGGCAAATGCCTGACGAAAGTACTAAATCTCAATAAATTGGTTTGTTCAGTGGTATCAATACAACTTCATTTATTTTATTATTTTTTTAATTTATTTTATTTTATTAATGATGGCAAGGTATATGAACAGAGAGGTTTTTATATTTTCAGTCACACTGATTTGGACATTGACACTACACATTTTAGTTCGTTTGAAAAAGATTTTAAGTTTGTGCCTAGGAACTACAGTAATATCGGTAACGTTATTTTGGACCTTAAACATTTTATAAGAAAGTTGGAACTTGTCCTTCTTGAACAGAGACAATGCCAGTTCTTGATGTGACATCCGGTTTTAAGAAAAAAGTACTTTTAATCCACCATTGCACAAGACTGTACATGCTTTCAAGAAGATATGTGAAAGAGATTTATATTCCCGTTATAGAGAAAGGGCTGCAAGGATGGACAACTTGACCTTTGAGGAACGTTCCCTAGTAGATAAATTATCAAAAGACAAATCCATCAGGGTTATGAAACCCGATAAGGGTGGGGGTGTTATGATAGCCTGGCAGATGGATTATGTTGGTAAAATGGTAAAATATATAATATGTTAATGGATGATTCCCGTTACATTGTAGTCTCTAGGAACAAGATTAATATTGCTTATGGAAACATTGATTTATTCCTGCAATATTCCCTGTATCAGGAGATTATTACAACAAAAATTTACAATTTTTTGTACAACAAGGAACCTTACATTCCCACTATATTTGGTATCCCCAAGGTATACAAGGATCTGTTGGATCCACCTTACAGGTTAGGTGGCCCAGGGCTCTAAGACCTATCCTTTAGCAGTATATATTGACAGAAAACTTAAATTTTAATTGAACAATTACCCAAATGTCTTACAATACTCTTGAGATTTCCTGGTCAAACTTAATAATGATCTTTTAAAAGACAATACTAGTTTTCTCACTGTAGATGTGGTTGACCTGTTTTCAAGTATTCCCCATGATATCGGGCTAGAGTAGTTTGAGGAAATGTTATTAGAACAGCATTTTGATAGAACAGAGATACATTTCCTGGTAGAACTTATGGACCTGGTGTTGAAAAGCAACTTCCTTTATTTTGAAGGTGAATATTAAAGACAATAAGTGGGGCAGCCTGTGCCTCCATTTTTGCTAATATTGTCATGTTGATCTGGGAGAGGAAGTTTATTATCAACTCTCATTTTGCCCACTGTTGGTCTTTTTATGCTGGGTACCTGGATGACATGTGTTTTATTTGGAGGGGGACTCGACGGAAACTGAGGTATTTGTGGATTATTTAACAAATACTACTAATTTCCTCAGATTCACCACAGTTTCAACTCTAATGCCACTCATTTTTTGGATGCCCACCTGTCCGTTGATCAGGAGTTTATGGCTTCTAACATATACAGGAAGGAGACATTTTCTAACTGTTATTTACATTTTACTAGTTGCCATCCTATGTACTGTAAGAAAAACATAGTTGTTGTTTGTCTTTCGGCTTTTCCCGGTTAGGGGTCACCACAGCGGAACTCCAGTCCGCTAATGATTGGCAGTAGATTTTTATGAAACGCCGAGGTGCCAGCTCGACACCCAACCTTCAATGAAGACAAGCCCATTTATGCACGCATGTCTTTCGAACGCTACCCAACCGCGGGGAGGACATGCAGACTCCACACAAAAGGCACTCCCAAGCCCAGCCGAGAATTGAATGGGAGAACCTCTTGCTGTGAGGTAACAATGCTAGTGCCGTACCACCGTGGCATTCGTAAGAAAAATTTAGTGCAGGGTCAATTTATTATGGCTGCCAGGATGGCTTTGAATGGGGAACTGTTGAAAATGAACTGGATAAAATGGTGTCAATGTTTTCTGACCAGGGATACCCAATGGATCTGATTAAGTCATTGAGGACAGAGGTAGTGGAAAAAGGAGAAGAGAGATACCAGTGTATCCTGGGGAAACCAGATTTAATGAAATGTATTAGGTCACCGAATTAATTAAATGGTAAGAATTTCCACCAGGGGATGACCATTAATTATGATGGTCTCTCCAGCCAAGTAAAACAGATCATAAGTCACAAATGGGCTATATTAAAAATGGATGATGAGCTATACCAGCACTTGGGAGACAAACCCATTTTTATTTACAAAGTGCGCAAAAATATCAAGGAAAGATTGGAGAAAGGTATGGTGGAAGCCGAGTTAGGCACTAGAAAATGTGGTAGGTGTAACTATTGCCAATATATTATTGACAAGACAGAGGCACAGTTAAACAATGCCAACCAAACAACCTTTACATTTAGAAAAGGGGACTGTAACTCAGCTGGCTTAGTGTATATGGCTTTTTGTAACCACTGTTTTTCTTTTTATATAGGAAAGCCTGAGAGGAAGCTCTCTAAAAGAATTTATGAACATTTGCACAATATGAAAAAACTAATTACAACAACGCTTTATTTTGGCATTCTTTAACGTGCACTGGTTTTAAAAAAATTGTTTTTGGCATACTGGAAATAGAGCCTCTTGACACCAGAGGGGGTGCCTGGGAAAGTAGACGAGTATAAGGAACTCCTCTGGAACTTAAACTAGATCTACTACGAAACCAGGTTTAAATGACCTGGTTTCTATTAGTTCTGTGCTTAAGTTGAGGTCCACAAAACTATGATTATATTTTCACTTTACTTTTCAGTATTTTTGGTTTTATTACTGACTTAAACTTTGAAAATGTTAATGTGTACTTTAACTTACTTCAAGCTTTTCATCACATGATATTACTATTTATTGTGATAGGTTGCTGATAGGCTGACTCACTTTAATAGAATTAACTGTTTAATTAGTTTTTTATTGATTGTGTTATTTAAGTTGGAATGGCACTCTAGAATTGTAGTTCCAATGAAGTCCTAGTAAAGGATGAAAGCGCTTTAACTCTTATTTTGTGTTGCAGTACATTTGGCTATTTATTATCTTAGTGCTGACTGCTTTGTGCTTGGGTCAACATGGATTTTGGTCATTTTTTACTAGTTGATGTTTGGATCCTCCATTGAGCACACCAGTTTTTAGGTTATTCTAATATACAGCTCTCCTTGCATAAAGTTGGAATCTCTGACATGTTTCCCGTACTCTGCCCTCCTCCCAGTCCCAAGCTTTTCCACCTTTTCAACGCTGCAGTCATTATACACACTAATGTTCTTTTTCTTCTTTATACTGGCTGCTTGTATCACCAGCATTTCTGAGAATAATTCCAACAACATCCTCTCCTGCCATATCTCTGTAACCTCCCTGGTCCTACTTGCTACTGTCTCAGTCCTCGCCTTTAGTAGATTATCTATTCCTTCTGTTTAGTGATAAGTTTGGTCACCTCCTCCTAGTTTCCGGAGTCTAAACCGCATGGTCATTTTTTTAATGTGGTCTCTCTCCTTTCTTACTGACCTAGACAGCTAATCCCCATTGTGACTGAGTCTCCCATCAACAAAACAGTCTTCTTTGTCCACAACTTGTCTCTCTTCTTCTTTACTTCCTGCCCCATGCCACTACCTCTCCTATCTGTAGCCTTCCCACCTCCACTTACACCACTGTCCATCTGTCATACTTAGCCTTTCTATTTGTGCTGTATATAATCTCTTCTCCATCCACCCAATGTTCACTATACAACTCCTTTCCACTATTCTGACTCATTTGCCCTCTGTCTCTTGCATCGGTTGTGTGTGTCTCTCTCTCTCTCTCTCTCTCTGCCTTTTCCCTGCCTGCTGTATTATGGTGTTGTTTTCTGCCTGGCAATCTCTGACCCTATCTCCCCTTTATCATTTACTGCCACTTTTCATCTATCCTTCCACCTCTGGCTTCATTCTTCTCAATACTCACTTTCATGGTTACATCATCTACTTACTATTTTAACTTTACCATATGCCATCCAACTTGCTTGTGCTCCCTCTGTGAAATGCCTTTTCCCCTCATGATTTTTTTTTACACTATCTGGTCTACAGGCCTTCTGTTGTCTCATCCTGTATGTTCCCATGTCTGAATAGCCAGTGTACTAACATCTGTAGTTCTCAAATTATGCTATGAAGTCTTTAATTATCCTGCTATACCAAAGCACCCCAAGACAAACAGCTGTTCTACATCTGGAACATACCTCACAGATCTTTCTCTCTCTCTTATTGCCCAGCATGCATCGCTTCTTTAGTGCCCACATTTGTTTGTTTGTTTCTTTATTCCTCCCCTATTTTTTTCTTTCTTCCTCACCTAGCTAAGTCTTTTAAGTTTTAGCCATAACCTACTACGCAAATGTCAACCAAGTGAGAAAGCGAACAATGATTTAGTTTAGATAACAGGCAATGCTCATGTAAGTTACCTTAAAAACTGCATATATAAGGCAAAGTATTAAATATGCCTACAACGTGCCTGCACTTTCTGATGACACACTTTCACAGGTCTTTCAGAAGCAAAAAAAAATCAGTTCACAGCTACTTCTTTTCACATACCAGAGAAACAAACCAAGAATGAATGCTTGTCTTATCAAAAGACAGACTTGAAAAATGCAAGATGCTGAATAAGCCTATGAATTGCACACTGACAGTTGTAAACCTACCAAAACAAACAAATAACGTAATCAACAAATTAACAACTAAACAAACATTTCAGGTTTAGCTGAAGTTGTAACACAGCCTTGAGTTTCTTCTCTTCTCTGCTTTGCCATATTCTGTCTTTTCTCATCTGTCCAGGACTATAATACTATTTATATTTTCAGTAAGGTTTTTGAAAATGTAAGAGAAAGCATGTTAGTAAAATACAATATACACTGTACCACACTTGCATTAAATCAACATATCATTATTCGGAGGTGGTGCCTTAGTAATCTGAAAGATTGCTTTGAACAAGATAGGTTCACCTTAGACTGAGACTTCTTCATTGATTTAGTTCATCTGGATTTTGTAAAGGGTTTTAATTTCATTCCAGATATGAGTAGTTGTGTCATACTGAGGGATATGAAGTCAATTAAATTGTGCCATGTAGTATGTTATGGAGTTTGGGAAGGAAACATGATGTTTTTGTCTGTGCTGCCATCTCCATCTTGGTCAAGCTGCCCATTGGCACATGTAGTGGTGTTTAAACATGGCCTATAGCTTCTAGTTCTTGTTTCTGCTAGGTTTACTTTGTTGCCCTGCATATACTTATTAGTTTTTGTTGTTATTTTTTCAGTCAGTATTGTTTTAACTTTTGGTTAGTCAAGGTGGGAGTAATACTATTGTGAAGAAAAACTAATCTAAAATTTAAAAAGAGTAGGTGTGGGATGGAAAATTCCAAATGCAAGAGGAAGCAAATCCTCAGTTAATAAGATGAGATGGTTCAACTGGCGGTTACATTTGCTTAGCAAATATCTCATCCAAAGAGACTTGATTAGAACCTCTAACTAAAGATTGGATGTATTGATGTCTCAGACAGAGGCCAATATTATGGTGGCAACTTTGAAAAAGACTCCATCCATGCAGAACCCGGCATAGACCACATCTAACCACTCACCTAGTACAGATTTTGCACACTGGACAAATTGGTAAAATGTTTTGCATATCTCCCCCCTTGCAGGTCATAATCTATTTGTTCTATATGCTCCACTTCCAAAGAGATCTGATTGATTAAACTAACCAAACTGATGGATTGATGATGTGGATTTGAAATGAAAGCTCTATTCTCAGATGCCAACCCTTTTCATCCATTTCTAACACAACCATGTGCTTATCTCACTTTTTTAATTTCTCCAAGTCTTTTGGGTTTCTAATACCATGACAGAACTGGACCCCATTCCTAAGTCAAGATATGATTAAAGTTCATGAAAATAGTATTGTTTCAATCTTTGATGTTAACCAGAAGTGCTCTTTGCAACATCCACAATGTGCCCAGTAATGGCTACTTCTGCAATTTATATGAAGTTGCATGTATCGGTAACATATCTAAGTACAACTGTAATTTCTTTATTTCTTTGTTATAAGACCCATTGCTTCTACTACTACTGCACTGTCTGGGTATCTTTCTTCCACACTGATCTAATTTCTGCCTGCAAATCCTGATACTTTATGACTTTGTGTCCCTCTGTACGCAAGACACAGTAGTCACTGGGTGTAGATATTTCAATGATCAATGCTACTTTTACCTTCTTTTCATGCACCACTATATCTGTTTTTCTCGCATCTGTCTTTTGAACTGTTGGTAATGGGTGATCCCATGTGAAGTAGACTTCATCATTTTCTATGATGCTTTGTGGCTCATGTTTCCAGTGTTTTTCAGCTACTTAAGTATTATAATGTTTGCACAATCTCAGTACAACAGTCCTGGCACATTATTATGCCTTTCAGTATACAGTCCTTCTGCCATTAGAATGTCACAACCAGCAACAAAGTGTGCAACTGTTTCCAATTCTGTTTTACAAAACCTACATTTGTCTGTTTCTCCCACATATTCAAAGGACTTTGTAAATCAATGTATATGTAGTTCACTATCTTGGGCCACTAATATTAACCTTTCATCTTTTGGCTTGCATTTGCCACTGCTTAACCAATCCTGCTTTCGATCCTGATCAACATGAGGTTCTTCCAGAACTTTTCTATACTTGCAACTATTTTTATGGATTTTCCACATTTCTTGCCTTTTCTCCTGATTCTTCACTTTATATTCTTTCTTTTGTTTTATGGCATATTCAGTTGCTGCCTGATTTTTATCTACTTTTGGTTTGATTTCCATTCCAACTTGGTGCCAATATGCTTCTGCTAGACTAAGCAGGGAAGTCATCTTAGATATATTCTGCTCATGTTTCAAAACTTTCACTATGTTTGGGTCTTCTGAGGTCAGCAGATATGTATGTTGTCTCACTATTGCAGATCTATACATGTAATCAATTTCAAGGAGGCCCATACCTCCATCAGAAAGTACAGTTCTGTACACTTACCATAAATGTAGATGTTCAAGTGTATTCACTGTTGCAGTCATTACAATTGGGTTATCCTGCTGGCAGGCTACCCTCAGTCGGCCTGAATTCCAAAGTCTAGGTCCGGCGTCGGTTGCTGTCGCCTCTTCCCTGACATCAGTGCGCCAGGGGTATAAAAGATGCAGCCGACGCCATTTTCTTCAGTTTTTCTTGCCCCAGATGTCAGGTGCCCCCAAAAGGGTAGGCTAAAAATATGTCAATGAAACATGCATGCACCAAAGTATATATTTTGCCTTCATCTACAAGCAACTACACCACATAGGTTGTATAGAATAGAGAAGTACAGATAAGTTCCAGCAAAGAAATGGGGGATGGTGTGTAACCTGGACTGCAACAGTGAATACACTCGAACATCTACATTTATGGTAAGTGTACACAACTGTACTATGTTCTTCGTGTTTCATTGTTGCAGTCATTAAAATTGGGTTGAATCCCAAAGCTAAGGTTGGGAGACTGGAGCTAAATAGCATTAGGAGCGGCTATTAGGCCCTGCAGAACTGCAGTGGAAAAGCCTGCCCTGGATTTAGAGTAGAGTGGTAAGTGATAGTACTTTGTGAAGGTGTGCACTGAACTCCAAGTAGCAGTCTCTAAAATATCTTTGGTTGGTACTCCCCTGAGGAAGGCTGCTGAAGTGGCTGCTGCTCTGGTTGAATGTGGCCTAATGCCCTTAGGTACTGGCTTGCCATGTTGTGAATAGCAGAAACGAATGCAGTGGCCTATCCACTTTGAAATAGTCTGCTTTGAGATAGCCTTTCCTTGTGATCCTGCAGCATATGCCACTAGTAATTGCTCTGTCTTTCTGAAAGCTTTGGTTCTGTTCAAATGGAAGTGCAGCTGTCTGTGTATGTCCAAAGAATGCAGAATTCTCTCCCCCTTATTTTGTGGGTTTGGATAAAAGGTAGGCAGATGAATAGTTTGGTTAAGGGCCACACTGGACACTACCTTAGGCATAAATGTCGAATTTGTCCTCAGAGAAACCCTGGCTGGATAAAAAATGATAAAAGTTTCCACAGCCATGAGTGCCTGTAGCTCTGAGACTCATCTTGCAGAAGTTATTGCTAGGAGCAGAGCTGTTTTCCAAGATAAAAACTTTATATCAGCTGTAGCAGCTGGCTCAAAAGGAGGCAGGGTGAGTTTTTCCAAGACATAATTGAGGTCCCATGCAGGTATTGGTGATCTCCTTGGAGGCCTTAAATTTTTAGCCCCTCTGAGGTACTGCCTTAATAAAGGATGAGAAAAGATTGGTGGCTCTGTATTGTAATGAGCCAAAATGGCAGAGGCATGCATTGTTATAGATGAAAAGGATAGGCCTTTGTACAGCATCTCAGTCAAGTATTGCAAAATCTTAGGATTATTTGGTACAGCTGTGTCAATTCCTTGTGCCTGGTTCCAAGCACAGAATCTCTTCCTTTTTCCAGCATAGGATTTTCTAGTACTAGGCCTCCTGGCCTCCAAAATGACATCCATCACCACTTTAGTGAGAGGTGTGCTTTGTATGACTACATTATCCGCCATGTTGCCAGATTTAAGGTCTTGAGTTAGCTGTGCAGGATCTGATTGTTCTGCAGGGACAGTAGATGAGGCACTTGATGTAAGGTCCAGGCTGGGCATTGAGACAAGTTCCATAAGTTCCATAGGATTGGATACCAGTACTGGCGTGGCCAGTCTGGGGCAATCAGTATCATTTTTGGCTTCTCCTGTCTGACCTTCAGGAGTACCTTGGGGAGGAGAGGCAGAGGAGGAAAGGCATATACTGTTAAGTTTTACCAGCTGAAAGATAGGGCATTCACTTTCCATGCTTGTCTGTGATAGGTCCTTGTGCAGAATCTCTTCAGTTGGCAGTTGTGAGGTGAGGCAAATAGATCTATGTCCGGGCATCCCCATTTCCTTGTTACCATGCTGAAGACTTGTGGATCCAATTTCCACTCGTGGAGATCCATGATGTTTCTGCTTAGTTCGTCTGCCAGAGTATTTATCTTTCCTGGCAGGAATTGTGCCTGCTGATGTACTTGGTAAGTCAATGCTGTGTCCCACAAAGTTATGGCTAGTCTGCAAAGGGGGTAAGAATGAGTGCCTCCCTGCTTGTTTATATACCACATGACCGTGGTATTGTCTGTCTTTATCAGTAGTTGTCCCAGATGAAGTAGGTCCTTGAAGGCTGTCGGGTCATTTTGAACAGCTAGCATCTCTTTTTGATTGATATGTAGATGCATTTGGTTTGCGGACCATGTGCCTTGATTACATCTTCCTGCCATGTGGGCTCCCTAGGCATAATCTGATGCATCCATTGTTAAAGTCTGTGTGGCTGGGGGTAGAGTGAATGGCTGTCCCTTGTTCTGGTGACAGGCCTTCGCCCACCATCAAGACTCCTGTTGCAGGCAGGGAATGAGAGTAACTATTGTTTCCAGGCTGTGGCAATGTTGAGTCCAAACACTTTTTACTTACCATTGAAGATTCCTCATATGCAGTCTTGCATATGGAATTAGTAGAATGCAGGATGCCATGAAACCCAAAGTCTGCAGAATTTTTCTTGCAGATAACTGGGTCTTTGTTGCCAACAGTTTTAAATAGGTAGTCAGTTGCCTTTGTTTGTCTGGCATGAGATAAGCCATCTGGGCAGTTGTATTTAAGCTTGCACCCAGGAATATTATCTCTTGAGAGGGTACTAGTTTTGATTTATGTTCATTGACTGTGTACCCTAGGCATGGTAGTAATCTCTTTACAAATGCCAGATGCTGTAGTAGAATGTCCTTGTTCTCTGCTTGAATGAGGCAGTCATCCAAGTAAGGATATATTTGTATTCCTCTTTGTCTGCAGTATGCAATTACAGGTGCCAGGCACTTTGTGAAGACCCTGGATGCAGTAAATAAGCCAAAGGGCAGTGCAGAGAATTGGTAGTGCATGGAGCCAGCTTTGAATCTGAGGTATCTTCTCCATGTTTGTCTGATTAGGACATGCTCTTTTAGATCTAAAGTCACAAGCCAAGCCTTCTTGCCCAACATGGGCAGAAGCTGCTGTAGAGTCAACATTTTGAATTTTGGAATATCCAGATATGTGTTTAGAATAGATAGATCCAGTATTGGTCTCCAGGCTTTGTCCTTTCTGGGTACCAAGAACAGTCTTGACTAGAATCCTTGTCCCTGCTCTTGCTCTGGTACTTGTTGAATGGCCCTCATGTCCATGAGGGATGAGACTTGTTTTTGTGCCTCTGCCCATTGATGTTTTGGCAGGTCTGGCCACCCGTTTGCCCTTGGCAGGGTATGGAAGTGAAACTTGTAGCCTTGTGACACTATGCTTAAGACCCATTTGTTCTGGGTTATTATGTGCCAATTCTGAGAAAAAAGTGCTAGTTTTCCCCCTAAAGGTGCTGCCAGAAGATAAGTGCTTGGCGCAGGCAGGGGGAAGTCATTGGGACTGTTTCCTGTATGGCTGTGATTTGTCTTCTCCAGTTTTGGAGGTAGAAGCACCCCATTGTTTAGACCTGTATGAACCTTAGGGCTGGGATCTGCCTGTAGGGCGTCTGTATCTGTCCCTTTGTGGCCTGTCTGACAATGGAAAGGACCAATTCTTTGTAGGCCAGTGTCTGCTAAATCTTGGTGGCTGTACCTGTAAGAAATCCTTGACTGTTTGCATAGATTTAGCTTTGTCCTCCATTTTCTTTAACACCTCTTCTGCTTTAACACCAAACAAAGCATCATGCCGTAATGGAGCATCTAGTAATTTTGCTTTAACATGATCAGGTAGATTTTGTTCCTTTAACCAAGCATGCCTCCTAATGACAGAACCCATAACTGCGGCCCTGCAGGTGGCCTCCAGAGAATCAAAACCACATTGCAAAGTATGCTTTCCAACTTGTTCAGCTGCATGCAATAAATCCTGCATTTCTTTGTATTCTGCACATTCAGAATTTATCAACATTTTCTGTTTAAGCAGTGACATAATATATTGCTGATATTTGAGCATATGAAACTGACAATTTAAAGCCCTTATAGCCAAGGTAACAGAAGTGTAAATCTTTTTTCCCCATCTGTCCAGTGCCCTAGAATTCCTGTCAGAGGGAGTAGGGTTTTTTGCAGTGGAAGCCTTGACCCCTTTGGGACCCTGAGAGATAGTTTCTGGGTCAGCAGCAGGGTTTTTGAAAAGGAATTTATGAGAGTCAGGAACCCTGTAGTACCTGTCCGGCTTAACAGGAGCTGGAGGTAAGGAGTCAGGGGTCAGACTGGACTCTGAAAATACATCATCTACAATGTCTAACACAGGTGGAATAGCTAGGGGTCTGTGTTGTGGTAGTAAAAGGAAGTTTCTGAGCCTTTTCTTAGATTCTGAATAATCTTGGCTCTCCCAGTGAAAATGCTCCCTCATGGTATGTAACGTTTCCCCAAAAGAATAATCCTCAGGAGGAGAGGCTGAAGGGATAGATTCTTCAGCATCAGAATCCTCATAGGGAGGAAGAGAGTATTCCTGATCAGAAGAGGAATCAGATGAAATGGAAACCTGATCTGAAGATTCATATTCTGTCTCTTGCCTAGGCCTCTTATCAGGAGGGGGATGGGAACCCCTGATCAAAGTAATTAGGTCTTCGGCCATTTTGAGCATCTATTTTTTAGGCATGGAGGCCTGTCCATGAGGCTGTTGTACTTGTTTCTTTGTCTTTAAAGGTGCTTTAGTCTTTGCCTTTGAAGCTGAAGTCATTTTTAACATATAATTGAGTAGGTCTGAAAACACCCTCAGAAGCCGATGCCTGCTCAGCGGCTCTGGACCCATCTGAGGGAATAGTTTCCGAAGGTCCAATACCTTGAGCTTCCAGCGGCCTGGCCAACTCCACGTGGGTGTCAGTAGTGGCCTGCGAGTCTAGAGTAGCGGTCGTCAGGGGCTGCGAAGGCGCCTCACTGAGAACCGGCGAACTGGCAACTGGCTTAAAAGAAGCCTCATCATCGGTTTTGGACCTCGGATGCCTGTCCTTTTCTTTGCGTTTCTTGTGAATTCCGGTAGTCGGATGGCTATCCGACGACATTGTATAGTTAAAGCTTCTGCCAAACTAGTGAAATGTAAAATTGTACCGACGCTTAATAGTGCGTTGGTTAAATCTAGCACAAAACCAACAACTAGCAACATAGTGGTCGGGGCCTAGGCAAGGGATACAGTAAGAATGAAAGTCCTTATGAGGTATTTGCTTCCCACAAGAAATACAATTATTAACTTTTTCTGACATCAGTCTGGAGCAAGAAAAAAGTTTCCCCAATGGGGTACTTAGCTTTTAGTGAAGACTTCGGATCTGAAATTTGAACACGAAAATCTCAGGAGTCGGCCAACCGGCACTTGCGAACTGCTTTTGCTTCGGGCACCGCGCGGCAAGAAAGACTGAAGAAAATGGCGTCGGCTGCATCTTTTATACCCCTGGCGCACTGACGTCAGGGAAGAGGCGACAGCAACCGATGCCAGACCTAGACTTTGGAATTCAGGCCGACTGAAGGTAGCCTGCCAGCAGGATAACCCAATTGTAATGACTGCAACAGTGAAACATGAAGAACATTGGGGAATACATAATCTTGGTATGCATTGATTTTTATAAAGCATTTGATGAGCATGAAGCATCCTTCTTGTTTTCCTGTCTAATCTATCCAACACATTTTGGGGCCAGTTGATCACCCTAAAACTGTAAGTTAGGACAGGAAGAGCAAATAGGTTTATAGCTTGAACTTTGTTCCTAGATGTCAATGCTGTTTTCAGGATCAATTTCAGTCTTCTAAAATATTCCCTACTCAGCTTTATTTGCATTTGTTCATGTTTTATTGTTGATCCTTAATCAACTCCCAAATATTTATACACTCCCACTTGCTCAAGTTCTTTTATATCACACTTTTGTCCCAAACTGATGTTTTCTTGGTGCTGGAGCTTTCCTGCTTTAAAGGTTGCTATTGCACATTTTTTCAAGACCAAATGACATTCTTATATCATCCGAAAAATTTTTGACTACTTGCAGTTGTGCTTTCAGTTCCTTATCCGATGCGCCATACAGCTTTAAACCATCTACAAAGAGAAAATGAGAAGTCTTTATACTTTGTTGCTTTTTTGAAGCCAAATTATAGCCATGACATAATATGTTAAACAGACAGCTTAGTGGGTTAAGGGCAAGGCAAAAGAGCACCTGTGACAGAGAGCCACCTTGGATTATCCCCCTTTGAAATTTGCATCCCCGGAATAATAATTTGTCTTTTATCGTGGCTTAACTGTAAAGTGGTTTGTCACTGTTTCATGGCTGCTGTGATGTAGTTTAACAGTATCCTATAGAGGTTTTATGAGTATTTTTGTTAATCTGTTCCCTATTCTATACTCTTCTAACAGTGATACTTCTTGTCTTAATAGCTTTTTAGTTTTCTCTGTTTGATACTCCCATGATAGCTTTTGATTTCTCCCCATCCTTTCCCTTACTATCCTGTGTTCTTGTGCTAGGGCTTTATCTGTTATTAATTTGGCTGCACAGTACTGTATCTTATTTATTTCTGTTATATTGCATGAATCTCTATGGGCAATCCTAATTACTGTGTTCATTTGTTTTATAAAGCTTCTAACTTTTGAGATTTTATTGAAATTCTGCAGTCTATTTCTTTCATTGATCTTAATATATCTATCCATCTCTATTAAATCAAGCAACTCTTCTCTTAGATCATTTTTTTCTAAAGTGAGGGCACATTCTATGTTCTCCATTTCCTGAGGGCATTCTATAGAAAGTTCCAGAGCATCTTCCTGTGCTATGTTCTCTTCAGTTTCACCCTGTCATCCATTGCTCTTTCATATGGGAATTCACTGTCCTATCACTCCACAACATTGACTGTGTCAGAGTTGCCACTCCTGTTCTTTCCCTTGCTATATAACTCCAACTGAACATTTGTACTGGTTTCCTGTGGGATGCTCCAAAGTATCTTCATATGTTAACTGATTAGATGCTTTCCACTCCACTGCTTTCTCCTTAATTTGGGTGTCCATTGGTCTATCCTGTTGTGTTGTTATCTGAATTAAAATTTCTAGACTAAAATCTTTACTTTACAGGTAATGTATAACCCCAGTTTCTATTTCTTTAACTTTTCCATTACTAATCCTCTTTTCAACTTTTTATCTTTGTTTTCTTATTTTTTTGTATTGTGAAATTTCCCATATCTAGACACCTGCATTTCTATTCAGATATCCTTGGTGCTGCTCCTTTTGCACTGATTAGTTTTGCTTTCTCCTTTGCATAAATATTGCACCATATTAAATCTTTTTCTTTCCCATGTACATATTCCTTCTACAGATGTCTCCTGCTCCTCTTGTTTCTCCTTACTTTGGGGACTAGTTATTCTATCTGGATGCCTTCACCTATATTTCTCTTTGAATATCTTTGGGGCTGCTTTTTTGTGTTGATTGATTTGCTTTCTCCTTTGCATAAATATTGCCCCATATCAGATCTCTGTTTCTTTTCTATGTCCACATTTCTTTGTTATACCCTTCAAACATCTCTAAATTGTGTTCATTAAATTTTTGCACTTCCTCAGTTGCTTTTTTTCCCAAATGGCACAAGGTTTCTTTGCCTATATAATGTTTTTTATGAATCTGTTGTATTAATGAACACAAATTTGTATTTGAAGCTTCTGACAGTAGTGGATGGCATAGCTATAAAGGGCAACTTCTTGAATCTCCATTTAGATAGTACCTTACTTTTCAGTTTCACAATTAAAGCCAAACTCAATAAACATAGCACAACTACTGTAGTTAAATTGAAACCTTCCAACTTCTCATTCCTGTGAATAAATCAGAGCCCCTGTCACCTGTAGTTCTGGTACAACCAACATCAGTAAAGTAGCAGGGGGTTTTGGAAATGCCAATGTGAATATGGCAATTTTAAAACTGGTCAGCAGCCAATAGGGAAAACATAGCAATTGACAAAGTAACCATAGATACTGTTGCCTCTCTTCCAAAGGCTTGCAGTCTTGTCTCTGAGATCTTGCCTGACTGTCCCACTCTGGAGGTGGTCAGGGTCTACCTATCACACATCTGTCCTCATGGAAGGGCATGACACAGAACAAGTAGACAACTACTATAATATCAACAGGCTAAAATCAAGTTTCTTCCCATCAAGCCATTGTGTTTTCCACTTCATGACATCCCACCCCCTAAAAAGCTTGCAGTAGGAAAAGAGGTGCTAAATCTCACTCAGAAGTAAACTTTTCAAGAGGTTTTACCTGATCAGTGGTGCTACACTTTGACTTGGGATCCTTTTTATGACAAAGAAAGCAAAGGACATCAGGCACATTTTTGATCTGAACAACTGGAATAAGAATATTGCAAAAGAGCTTTTTTGCACAGTCAAGGTGCAGTCAATCCTTCACTGATTCTCAAGGCAGATTGGGTGTGCTCTTTGAGCCTTCTAGACACTTGTCTATACATCAAAATTTCTCAGGAATGCAGGATGTTTATGCCCTGAATATGAAGTAGGCACTTTCAGTTCCAAATACTACAATTTGGGCTCACCATATCCCATTGGCTGGTCACTAAGTGCATGCCCATTGTTGCAGCAAACCATAACCTGGAAGGTAAAAATCTTTTGCAATACTTTTCCTAGCTTCCCCAGGAATGGAAAGTCTTGTAGCTATGAGGGTGCTGCTTCTGACATAGCTCCAGTCTTTTGGGATTACAGTGAACACCCCATACATAAGATCACATTTAGTGGATGTGCATTAGATATATATATGTATAGATAGAACTTCACTGCCTCAGGACTATAGTATGTCAGATTTTTTAGCATCTAAGTGTTTCTGCTGAGATTTGGTGCCAGGCCCTGAGACTTATGGTGGCCACAAGCCTTCAGTGTGAGATACCATATGAGGCATCACCAGTTCAACTTAAAGGTTCAGTGGGATGAGCTAGTGGAGCCCATGACCTCCCATGAATATCACAGAAGTCCAAACAGTATAAAAGTTCACCACTATACAAGTCCTATCTGTCTCTGTGAAAAGCCTTCCAATTTCCTATTCTGTCTTTGACTGCTACTATGGGAACTTCTATCCTAACATGGGGAAGCCATTTTGTTATAGGCAGAAAGTCAAGTTACATGGTCACAGACACTCTGCTACTATTTTTTTTGTTTTTTAGAAATGATGGCAGTACTTTTAATTTTGCTGATCTTTTAGGGCACCCTTCCCCAAGGTGCAACTTCCAGCCACATGGGCAGCATAGCTGTGTTATGGTATATTAGCAAGCTGGGAGTAAACCATTCTGATTCACTTTTTAGGAAGTCATGAAAGCTTAACAATGGGTTATGTTCACCAGTCGCCTTTTCAGTTGAATTCACATTTTGGGTTAAGCCACCTCCTTAGTGGATCAGCTCAGTGGATGTTTTTAATGCTACATAAGTGGATTTGCAATCATTCCATAGCACAGAAGCTGTACTATTACCAGAGAAGCCCACTGTAATCTGCTTGCATCTTTATCAGATATGAAAATCAGCGTCTTCTTTTCCTTTATGCCTTCCCCAGGAGAATGTCCTTCAGCTGCACTCATACAGAAGTGGCTGACAGACTCTTTTGTGCTTTTCTCCCATTTCTCTATTTTCCACATTTTTACAGAAGACCAAAAATGGAAAGTCAACTTAATGCCATACTTTTTGTCCACATGAAACATAACTTTCCTGATGTGGCCTCATTTTCTGACACTCTGTCTCCATTTGAGGCCCCTTAAAACACACCTGACATACCCATTTAGCAAGTCACATAAGGTCATTCACTTTCTATTGTTAACTACATGGGTCCGAGTTCCCTTCTTACCTAGAAAGGCGTGTCCAAACCCTGGGTTTTGCCCAGACACCTAATAACAAAATAATTTTACTAAACAATGAATGTTCTCTAAATCTTGCATTATTTGTGTAAATTTCAACTGAGATGTGCTAAAGGATATCTCTTCACACTGATTACCTGACATTAACAAAAGTCTTTCACACCATTCCTTATACTGTCATCAAGGAAGGTCTGTCTAAAAAGTAGAATCAAACAATAAAATAAACTATATATACACAATCAGCTATACATTTAAAAACAATCAGAGAAACTATTGGTAGAATTGTTCTAGTTACCAGATAAAAGAGTGTATTTCAGGAACCCATCCTGGGACTATCATTATTTTTTATTTATTGTAGACATTAAAGCTAGGATTTCCATTGACAATACACTAACAACAGTAAGGTAGGTTGTGCATTTATATAGCTGGAGAATACAGCATTCCTCAATATTAACTTACAAAACCGAATATGATGTGCATAGGAACAACATGAAATTCAGTATAAATAAATACATGATTTAAAAGTTGTGGCTAGGACCTAAACATTCAGCAGACAGGAGATAAATAGATGCCTGAAAGGAGAGATAAATGTATTAAATATTTCAGTTTTGAACATAAAGTGCCAAAAGGAATGCTCTCAGTGTAAGTCTGTCTTTGTTCTGAAAGGTTTGCTGTCAGTGTAAATGAGTTATTTTGGTGTAAAGTCGGTCTATAAACAGGCTTACAATGGTGACTAGATACCGTAAAACTTGCTGTCATCCTGCTCTCATTGTTAAGTCGTCATTTGCACTAAGAGCAAGTATTTTATATTTGGGGCCAATGCATCCTTACTAATGAATAATAAATTATCATAGATACAGCCTCTATATTCTGTGTTTCTGCTAATCTCAATAATCAAGTATAGTATAGCCATTTTTACTTATTTATATAAACATCTTAATCCAAATACAGAGAGTGGCCCCCTGTTGTAGAAGGAAGACTAGTCCACAAAAACAGAAAAACTGACAGGCCAAAAGCGAGCCATAAGGATGATAGAGTGGGCTATTGAGGATAAGGAAGAAATGATGTATTGTCGGTATCATGCAAGAAGCCCAGTATTTCCAGATACAAGATATTTAAAAAGATTAAGAGATAGATTAGAGGGAAGAAAAATACTAGCACAAAAATGTGTCAAAAACTTTCAAATGTAAATTTGCATAATTCATAAAACAGATCCATGAAAAACATTACATAGACAAAGAAATTTTGGGCCACCTGGAAAAAGAAGTGACAGAGGAAGTGAAAAAAATATAAAGATCAAAGCCTACAGATTTTTAAAAGATATAAAAAAGAAATATGAATATGGGAAAGAAAAAGAGATCTGATCTGGTGCAATATTTATGCAAAAGAGAAAGTCAAACTAATTAATACTAACAGCATCTCCAAAGATACTTGAAGAGAAATACAGGCAAAGGCACTAAGATATAGAAGATTTCACAATACAAAAAAAAAATAATAAGAAGAACACAAAGGGAAACCGTAGAACAAAAGATTAGTAAGGTAGAAGTTAAACAAATAGAAACTGAGGTTATATGCAAAATGAAGGATTTAGTGCAGAAAGTCTAACACAGGTCATGCTACATGCTGATGGAACAATAAGTCCCCAAATTAAGGAGAAATAGGAGCAAAAGACATCTGAAAAATAAATATGGACATGGAAAAGAAAAAAAAAAGATTTGATATGGTGCAGTATTTATGCAAAGGAGAAAGCAAAACTAATCAATACAAACAAATCAGCACAAAATATATTTGAACTGCAATATAGGCAAAGGCACCCAGATATGGAAAATTCAACAATACAAAAATTAAGAAAACAAAGTGGGAATTAGAAAATATGGATAGTAATGGTGAACTTAATAAAACAGAAACTGAAGTTATAGATTACCTGTCAAGTGAAGGATTTAGAGTAGAAAATCCATCTCTGGTAATGTCACACCGTGATAGAACAATGAGTCCTCAAACTAAGGAGATACAGGTGGAATGGGAAACATCTGATGACTTGCCAAATGATGATGCTCTGGAGACTCACTTCAGTAAAAAACTAGTACAAAAGTTCAATTGAAATTGCACAGCAAAAAAAGGATCAGGAAACAGTGGCGACTCTGATGCAGGCAATATTGTGGAATGATAGGCCAGTGAGCTCCACATGAATGAGCAACAGATGATGCAGGATGCAGCTGAAGAGGATATGTCACAGGAAGATATTCTGGAACTTTCTGTAGAATCCTCTCAGGAAACAGACAGCAAAGAGTGTGTCCTCAGTTTAGAAAAAAATATCTAAGGGGAGAGTTGCTTGATTTAGTAAACATGGACAGACATATTAAGGTCAATGAAAGAAATACATTGCAGAAAGTAAATAAGACCCAAAATGTTAGAAGTGTGATAAAACAGAAGAACACAGTAATCAAGACTATTAACAGAAATGTGTTTGATATATCAGAAGCAAATATGATATATTACTGTGCAGTTGAACTTGCAATGGATAAATTCTTTCCACAAAAATACAGATCAATAAGGGAAAGGAGGAGAAGAAATCAAGTGCCATCATGGAAGCATCAAATAGAGAAATCTATAAAACAACTAAGACAAGAAGTGTCACTGTCCGAAGGGTATAGAAGATGGAACAAATCAACTTGGACAATTGAATGGGAAACCAGAAATTCATCCCTGGTTTGGCACCTGTGCCTCTAATGGACACAGGTAACCTGTAAATGGTTCATCTCCCAGGCCCATGCTTACACTTATCAAGGGTATCAGAACTTGTCAGAGATTTGGGATGCACGGCAAGGATTAAAAAGGTCCTTGTGGCCATTAGCCTAGTAAACACCTATGAACCTATGAACTAATTGCTTAGGAAGATATTTATGATAAAAGTAATGCACAGTATCAGAACAGACCAGGATATATTATACACTATTGCAAATAATAAAACTAAACGTATCAGCGCAGGCATGAAAACTATGCAGATAAATATAAAGGAAAAGTGCAAAATAAGCAGTTCATTGATGACCCAAAAAGTTTTGTAGAGAACTGGGAAACAAAGCAAAAAGGAAAAGAAACACCACTAAAAAAGAAGAAATAGGCACATTTTGGAGAAATGTTTATGAAGACCATGTGAAACATAACAAAAAGTGCTGAATGGATAGACAATTTAAAAGAAACAGTAAGGAGTTCAAATGTATAGAAAATGCGTGGGATGAAGTAACAGTCAGAGAAATTGAAACCAAATTAAGAAAAGCTCCTAAATGGAAAACCCCAGGCCCAGATTCAGTACCTAACTTCTGGCTAAAAGTATTAACATCTTTATCCAAAGATTTTGTCCTAAGTATGAACTATTTATATGCACATCCTCCACAGTTAACAACCTGGTTAACAACAGGAAAAACAATACTCCTCATTAGCAGTGAACTGTAAGCCATCCTAAAAAGTATAGACCTATAACTTGCCTCCCAACAATATACAAGCTATATACTGGGATTGATGCAGAGTTTATAATCATTTAGAAGAAGACTCAATCATGACAATGGGATAAAAAAAGTAATAAAAGAAGGTCATGTGGAATAAAGCCTCCAAACAGACTTTGTGCTTGATGAATGGAGAAGTCAATAGTCACCCCTCTGCACAAAGATGAGCCATCTACAGACCCTGGAAACTACAGACCCACAAGTCTCACTAGTCTGATATGTAAAGCCATGGAAAGAATTATTATGGAGATGATCAATAGAGATATAGTAAACGTCCAGACACTGGACCTAACCCAATTTGGTTTCATCAAGGGCAGATCATGCCTACTCAATCTGGTGGACTTCTTTGAGAAGGTCACCAAAGGAATGGATGAGGACAAAATCATTCACACTGCCTACCTTGACCTGGCTAAGGCATTTGACACAATACCCCACTACAGCATTGTTGACAAACTCAAGAGGTTAGGTACAAACCCATACGTCACCCGGTGGATAGCCAACTGGCTCACAGGCAGGACCTAGAAAGTTAGAGTTCAGGAGTCCAACTCTACAAAGAGGCCAGTCACAAATGGAGTCTCTCAGGGATCAGTCCATGGACCGCTCCTTTCTGGCATTTATTTTCAAAAGTCAAGGCAATGTCAGTGGTCTCTGGTTGACTAAATTTGCAGATGATTGCAAATTCGGAAATGTCATTGAATCTCACACTGACACAAATGTTCTCCAGGAGGGGCTGGCACAGACAAATAACTGGTGTCAGAGTCATGGACTAAACCTAAATGCCAAAAAATGCATAATAGTATCCTTCGGGAAGTCATCCATCTCTGGTAACTATCATATTGACAACACATCCGTTAGAGATGACCCAGTAGTCAGGGACTTAGGGACACACATAAATAGTAACCAAGCCTTTAATCATGATGTGTTTATAGTGGTGAGGAAATTATTCTATGTTACACAATGTATAAACAAAGGTATGGCATGTAAGTTCAAAGAAGTCATTGTTCTACTGTATTCGGCATTCATCAGACCTATCATTCAGTACAATGCACCCTTTGGTATGTACCTAACCAGGCATATCCAACAAATGGAACTTCCACAGAGGTTCCTCACTAAAAGATTATGGGGCATAAGTAATATGTCCTTTGCAGACTGCCTCAAGACACTATCCTTGTATACTGTCTCCTACAGGCTTTTGAGGAGGAGATCTATGTTTGGCATATAGGGCAGTGTCAGACCACACTCTGATTGACCTTCAGCATATCCACAAAACAAACAGTAGCAGAATTACCCATCCTAAAGACTTAAACCTTGCCTGTGATATAACTAGGACCTGCTGGAGAGATAGGTATGTATCCCAGAGGCTACCTCGTTTATGGAACAGGCTCCCATCCAAGTAAAGAAGAGGTTCCCCCCTAACCCAATTCAAGTGCAACTTGGACAATTGGATGGGAAAATGGAAATTCATCCCTATTTTGGCACCTGCGTCTCAAATGCAAACAGGTAACCTGTAAATGGTTCATCTCCCAGACCCATGCTTACACTTATCAAGGGTATCAGAACTTGTCAGAGATTTGGGCTTAAAAAGGCCCTTGTGGTCATTAGCCTAGTAAACACCTATGAACCTATGAACCTATAAAGGATCACTTGTTAAATAAAGCCAGAATGTAGAATTGTTAAAAGGGGAAGAATCTAAGTATGGCATGGCTAGATTACAAAAAAAGCATTTGACAACATCCCACATTCATGAATAAAGGAATACTTATAGACATATAAGATACATCCTATATAGATCAATTATATTATCATGACCATGAAAAAGTGGAAAACTACTTTGCAATTAAGCCACTGCCACAACAAAGAGCAAATTATTATCCCAGGCATAAACATTCAGTGGGGGATATTTCAGGGTGATTCTTTGTCACCACTGTTGCTCTGTCTTGCCCTTAGCCCATTAAGCTGTTTACTTAACAGATTAGTTCTTAGTTACAATTGTGCTCCCAGAACGCAAACTTGCTCAAAGATTTCTCATCTTCTTTTTGTGCTTGACTTAAAACTCCATAGTTAATCAGCTGAGGAAATGAAAGCCCAACTTATATGTCTGTAAGCACTCTTTCATCCATGAAGTGGTTAAAACTTTCTCAGATGATATTTGAAAGACATTTGAGCTGGTATTTAAAGTTTGGGGCTTTGCATTTTTATAGATGCAATCTGTGAAGAGCAGAGCTACATTGTTATGCAAATCACAGATTTTCAGAATAAATACATAAATGCAGAGGCATTTTGTTAAACACGCCTCCCTATCATAAAACCAAAACATGCTTAAGAAGTAAACAATAGGGGGAAGCTGATAAGCAGATAGGGGGCATTACATGTAAGAAAATCAATAGGATTCATAGAGATGAATCCATAATGAGCTGGGTGCATACCAATTGTGTAAATGGGCTTGAACTTATACCAGGAAGCAGCAATTTCACAGAAGAATACAGAGATGTGAGGGCAAGTGAAAGCATTTCATTTTGGTGCCAGGGATATGCTTCGGCATACATGGGCAGACTACTGAAAGAGTCATTGGGGGAAATGTTTTACTTGGTATCAGTGAAGTGCTTGGGCAAGTATGGACAAACTGTAGAAGGGATCATTGGGGAAACATTTCATCTGGTGTTGGGACATGTTTGTACATATATGGGAAGACTACTGAAGGGGTCATTTGGGGGAAATATTTAATTTGGTGCCAAGGACATGTTTTTGCATACATGAACAGACTACTGAAGGAGTTGTTGGGGGAAATGTTTCATTTTAGTGCTTATGCATACGTTGTCAAACATGCTGATGGGATCAGTGGAGAAGTGTTTCACTCCGGTGCTTGTGCATGCTTGGACAAACTGCTGAAGTGATTGCTGGGGAAAATAATTCATTTTCTATGATTTTAGTGTTTGTACATACTTAGAAAAGCTACTGAAGGGGTTTCTGGGAGAAATAATTCATTTCTGTGCCAGTGATGTGCTTGTGCATGCTTGAGCAAATTGCTGAAAGAATGAGTTGGAGAAATGTTACATTTTGGTGCTTGCGCATAATTGGCCAAACTGCTGAAGTGATCATTGGACAAAATAATTTATTTTGTGTCATTTTAGTGCTTGTACATGCTTAAGTAAGCTACTGAGTGGGTTTCTATGGGAGATAATTCAATTGTGTGTCAGTGAAGTGCTTGTGCATATTTGGACACACTACTGAATGGATGGTTCAGGGCAAGTTTGTGGATTGCAATTCAGATATGAAAGGTGAAGCACCACATTTAACACGGTATGTGCATGCCACACAAATACTGAATTGCAAGAATACCTCATTAGCCTATGTACTTTACAAAATTTCTTATTCGCATCTCATTATACTTGACATTTTGCATTAGTGTAAACAGCCTATATGAATCTCTCCTTTGTTAAGCTCATTCGTAAACATCAGAGATGACAGGAATGTGATATAAAGGAAATTGAAGAAGAAGTGTATAAATATTTGGGAAATGGGGAACTGATGAAGGATCAGCAATAAAACATGAACAAATGAGAATAAAACTCAGTAAGGAATAGTTAGAAGACTAAAACTAATATTGAAAATAGCCTTGACAAACATGAATAAAGCCCATGCTATAAACCAATTTGCTCTTCCTGTTTTAACGTACAGTTTTATTGTGACTGACTTGCCCAAAATGGTTATTGGATCAGTTGGAGACAGAAAAGCAAGAAAAATGTTTCATGCTTATCAAATGACATATAAAAAGCAGTGTATACCAAGATTATATATTCCAGTCTCTGAAGGAGGTATGGACCTCCTTGAAATTGATTACATGTATAGATCTGCACTTGTGGGACTGCATATATATCTGATGACCTCATTAGATTTAAAAATAGTGAACATTTTCAAACATGAGGAGAGAAAGTCTAAAATGATCTTTTTGCTTGGTTTTAGCAGAAGAATTCATGTGGCAAGCAGGAATGGAATTCAAACCAGGAGTAGACAAAAATCAGTCAGTAACTGAATATGGCAAAAAAAAGAAAGAATATAAGGAGAAGGATCAGATGAAAAGGAAAGAAATGTGGAAAAGCCATAAATATAGTGGCAAGTATATAGATCTCCTGGAACAACTTCATGTTGATCAGGGTTTGATGGAGGAATGGTTAAGGAGAGGTGAGTTGAAACCAAAGGATGAAATATTAATAACGGCAACCAAGGACAGTGGACAGTGAACATTGGTTTACAAAGTCTGTTGAACATGTGAGAGAAACAAAAAAATGTGGAAACAGTCACACACGTTGTTGCTAGTTGTGATACACTCATGGCAGACGGCCTATACACTGAAAGGCACAATAATGTGGCAAGATTGTTGTGTTGCAGACTGTGCAAACACTACAATATAGAAGTAGCTGAGAAGTACTGGAACCACAAAGCATTATAAAGAATGATGAAGTGTAAATCATATGGGATTATCCATTACCAACAACTCAAAAAATAGATGCAAGAAAACCAGATATAGTTGTCCATGAAAAAAGTCATAAATAGCATTGATCATTGAAATTGTTATACCTAGCAATTACACTGTCTCATGTACAGAAAGACACAAAATCATGAAATATCAGAATTTGCAGGCAGAAATTAAGGTAATGTAAAGGAAAGATACACAGAGAGTTATAACAGTAGTAGGAACAATGGGTCTAATAAAAAAGAATCTATAGTTGTATTTAGACATGCTACTGATACATGTAACTCTTTATAAATTGCAGAAGGATTGGGTTCTGGGCACATTGTGTGTGCTGCAAAGAGCATTTTTGACTAACATCAGAAACTGAAATTATATTAATTTCATGAATTTAAATTGTATCCTGACTTAGGAATGGAGTCCATTCCTATCATGGTATTAGAAACCCAAAAGATTTGGAGAAATTAACTGAAGGTGTAAAGGTATCTCATCAAAATAAAAGCAAATGAGATGGATTGTGATTTGTGTTTATTCTTTAAAGCCCATTAAGTTTTATGTTGATTGGCTCATTATATCTGAACTGCACTGTACATGAAACACATGTACAGGCTCACAGTATAATACTTAAAACATATTGGCATCTGCAAGAAATAGGGTAGGTCTGTTTATTACCTGCAGCCAAGCCTCTGAAAAAATATACCTTTATACAGGTCTACTTCACATGACTGAAAACTCAAAATACTAAATTTCATTTGACTGAGACCACAATACCTAATTTTCAAAATATTGAAAATTCATTTGACTGAGTCTCATTATACTGAAAGCTTACAATGCTGAACTTCAAAATACTGAATATTAAGCCATATACATGATGTGTGTTTCCCTTCACCTGTGAATTGCTTCTGATAAAAAAACTTTTTGTAATTTAAAGTGCTGACTGCCAGAATACTGACAGTAGCATAGAAAGTAGTGTTTCTAAATGTAAGTATGCATCTTTACATTTTTATGGGAAGTAAATAAAATAATAGGGTGGATGTTTTGTGTACTTCTGGCAGTAGTGGCAGTTTATACAGTACTGTAAGGTAAGTAAAAGGTATATGCCCTTTTTCGCCACTGTAGTGCAATCCTAGAGTTAGTATATATAGTTAGGGGTATGGAGCGCATAGTCCCCCACCTAATTTGGTATCATATCATCCAGTTTCTAAGTAGTTTTTAAGTTTTGGAAAGAGTTAGTCATTGGTGTTGTAAGTGTGCATGTCTATGGCTTAATATTCTGTATTTTGACATTCAGCATTATAAGCTTTCAGTATAATGAGACTCAGTGAAATGAGTTTTCAGTATTTTGAAAATTAGGTATTGTGGTCTTAGTCAAATGAAATTCAGTATTTTGAGCTTTCAGAAATGTGAAGTAGATCCCTTTATACATATATGAAAGTATAAGTCAAAAACAACTAAACAATTATATCAAAATAATATAAAAAAGGTTTAAAAGGTTTCAGTCAATAACTAAGTATGAACATTCTCTATACTACTCAGAGCATATAAAAGCCCACAGAACAACGAGGAGTACAGACTGAGTATATAGAAAATAATGATGTTGTGTTTTTTCACCATTTCAGTGAGTGCAAGTGTAGTGTATTATGTCTAGTTATTGAGGCTGAGAAGACAAAAGAAGATAACATTTTATGAATATGTGCTACGTAGACAACAAAAATGGTGAACATGTGGAGGACTTTTCAAAGAAGGGGAATTAAAGCTGATTCTGAAAACTGGACAGGAAAGGAGAAATTTTACAATTATACCATTGCTAGTGTCCTTCTGTCCTTCTGTTTGAGGAAGACAGAGAGACACTATCAGTTGTGACAGACAGAGGAGATTGTAGCATGGAAGGCATCTGGAGGGAGAACAACTTAGTTCAGAGATGAGGAAATGCTACCTGAATGAGATGGTGGTGGGTCTTTAGGATATATTATAGGAGTTGTACGTTTTCAAAGGGGATTAAAGATGTCTGAGACACTGCATGAAAAGAGTCTAGGGAACAGATGAGCTGGTCAGCTGTGTGAGGTCTAGCTGCAACACTCAGATGGACTTAGCCTGTCTTTTTTGTATCACTGATGTTATATGTTTATTTCATTCTAATTTCTTCTTTTTCTAAAGTGTTATAATGTGCAACTACACACATTTACTAAATGTATAATGTGGTATGGATATGTATCAGTGCTGTTTCTCAGTAAGTGTGCATGGATAATTGTCTGAAATATTGTTTGTTTTTATTAATTGTTTTTCTCTAGAACATTATTTTTTATATTTTGGCTAGCTTCGTGGCATTCATGCTTAGTGTTCTTTCATTTCAGTTTCTGTCCACTTTGTTATTACATTCAACTAATTTACTCTAGATCACTATATTGTGACCTACAATTACTAGTTCAGTGCATAACCCCAGTCCATAGAAGGGTCAGAGGTTCTCAGCAGGGTTCATGTACTGCCTGATCTTGGATGGAAATAAAAGGATGCTTATATTGGAATGGAACATTGCTGGACAACCACAGTATAGGTCTAAAGGTAACTTTTAAGTATGAAAAAAGATTTGGCAATTATTACACTCACAGTATATTTAGCAACTTCTGAACATTAAAAACCATAGCAGTGGCCTTTAAAAATTCGTAGCAAAGGTTCAAAAAGGAGAACCCTATTTTTCAGAGTAGACGTGTTCATTTAGTAAACCCCCTGTTTTTAGTGCTAAAATTATTTGCAAAGACATTGTTTGCCAGACAAAACAAACTATGGGCAGGATTCACGAAGGCTTGCATGGAGTGTAAGAGACGTGTAACACTCCATGCAAGCCTCGCGATCCAGGAACAGCCCGAAACTCCGTGTAAGAGACCAGCTAAAACGTCTCTTACACGGACTGGGTGTGGATATGCTAAATACCTCACTTGCAGCCGAAAGGTATGCAAATGAGGTATATTAGCAATCCACGAAGCAGAAACCAGCCTGTGTAAGAGCCGTTTTAGCAGCAGAAATGTACTCAGTTGACAACTGAGTACGTTTCTGCAAAAATCACAATGGAGCCATGTCAGCTCCAAATAAAGGGTGCATATATGTCAGGCAGCATGCCAATGGCCAAATATGTGGCCATTGGCAAGGTAACCCGATGCAAATATAAAAAAAATATAATTTTGTTTTCGGCGATCGCTGATGTTTAAACGCAGCGCAGCCCCGCGCAAATGGGCTGCGCTGTATAAAACATAAAAATGAAGGTTATAAACCCACAAATGTGGGTTTTATGCAATACATGGAATGACAATGCAGGGACCAGCAGACCAAAAACAACATGGCCACAGTGTAGTGGTTGCTAAGGGGGGAAGCTGAGTCTAAGACATGTAACTAAGCATTAGTAGGCAATCTCATGTAAATGAGGGTTAGGATACTGAATCCCACAGTCACATAGCAAATGAGCACAGTCTGAGTAGTGTAAGAGATGCATAAGGGGAGGAATAGAGTAGGAGATAGGTGACATCACAGGGGGGAATGGTAGAAATAAATGCAGTTCATTGGAGGTCAGTGTAACATGACAGATGACAAACACAGATCAGGGAAAGAGGAGTGCCACAAGATAAGCATGGGAAAGTCAAGAAATGGAAGGTGTACACTGTTACTTACACCAAAGTTTCTTGCTGGGCGTGCATGCGCATGTGTGCGCACCATGAAGCGCGAGTAGGGCAGTGTGCGCACGTGTAAGGCAGACTGAGCATGTGGGAGCATGTTGGTAGACTTGTAACACTGTTTGCGCTGGTGTGCGCGCGTTTTAACCCAAATAGGCAGATCCTGAACCGTGTAAGCATGTGTGTGCGCGTGTAAGCTACTGTGAGCGCGTTTCTGCTGGTATGCACGCTGCTCCCCCCTGAGGAAACAGAAAGGAAAAAGGAAGCAACAGAATTAGTAGGAAGCTAGCAGGGAATACTGCTGGAGCTAGCAGGTGAAAACAATTAGAAGCAGGCAATTACACAGGCAGAATAGTAGCCCAGCCCAGCACTTAAAACTCTGCAAACAGCAGTGCAGGATGTTTCTCTCAAGAGACACTGCAAGACAGGAGTAAGCTATTAGAAGTGAAAACTGAAAAAGCTGAACTCAGAGCAGAAATGCTAGGGGCTGCTATAGCTGTCATAATGAGACATAGGCGACTTGCTGAGGGTGGTGACAATGCAGATGGTGCCAGACAACCCACAGTGAGGAGACGGAGAAGAGTGTACAGGCCCAGGGTCACCTACCATGGGTTACATGAGCTGGAGATAGTAGAGTGCTATAGAGTGGACAGAGAGCTCCTGCAGCAAATAGTCTAGCTGTGCAGGCCACGCCTCACACACAGAACCAACAGAGGGGAACCCATCCCAGTGGAAACCAAGGTATGTGTTGGCCTAAGAATACTAGGAACAGGTACCTTCCAGAGACCAACTGGTGATATGATGGGGATATCACAGGCATCAGCCTCCAGGGTACTGCACCAATTCCTGGATGCCATGTCAGCACATGTCGGTGATCATGTATATTTCCCCGATGCCCGTGAGGTATTGGCCAGCAATATGCGTCTCTTCCAGCAAATAGCGGAATACCCTGAGGTAGTGGGTGCAATAGACTGCACGCACATACGCATAAAAGCACCAGCTGGTGAGCGGGGTAGGGCCTACATTAACCGCAAGGGCTTCCCCTCCATCAACTGCCAGGTCGTGTGTGATGCCCAGGGCATAATAATGAATGTGTGTGCTGGCTGCCCTGGGAGCTACTATGATTCCCACATCTGGCATTTGATGCAGCTGTACCAGACATTTGCCAATGGGGACATCCCACACGGACACCTAGTGCGGGGTGCAGGTTATGCACTGGAGCCGTGGCTGATGACACCCATCAGAAATGCACACACACCTGAACAGGAACGCCATAATGAGGCACATGCACAAACACATAATGTAATAGAGCGTGTGTTTGGGCTGCTCAAGTCACGGTTCCGGTGTCTGGACACATCTGGTGGAGCCTTGCAGTACTCACCAACTACATGTACCCAAATTGTCATGGTATGTGCTATGCTACATAATATGATCTTGCAAAAACAGCTGCAGCAGGACCAGCATAGGGCTGGGCCAAACAGCCCCCTACCATTGCCAAGGCCATCACAGGCAGAGCGTGACTCAGAGGAGGAACAACCTGAGCCTGCCCCAGTAGGCAGAAGGAAGCATGCCCAGTATGCCCTGGCCTTGGCAAAGAGGCAACGCATAGCACATACACTGGCTCAGTAGGAACCCTGGGAATGATGCCCCCTCTGACTCACTCAAATAATAACAGGGATGCTTAAAATGACATGACCTGCTCACAAACATGTACAGGGAGTGTAATATGTGCATCCGACAGAGGCAGCCCTGCAGCACCACCTGAGGCATGAATGCCATGTGTTAAGTAATGTAACACCATGTACTATATGCACACTTGAGGACCCTGACTAACATCCAGCCTCACCAAGCATGAAGCCACAAAATGACAATGGGATGATCAATTGCAATAACTGGCTAAAGTAATGCAGTTAGTCAAAGGGGAGCCAATGTGTTTCAGCCTGGGAAGACATGCTGAGCATGACATGATGCACCACCTGCTAGGGGTGGCGTGCACCTATCAGTCCAGGCCCCATGGATACTGGCAAAGGCTGTCAGTACTCACAGCATGCCCTGAATAGGTAAGTCTTAAAACACAAACCCACCTTCATAGGTACCACAAGGGATAGGAACCTAGATGTAATGCTACCCAATGTCAAAAGTCTAAACAGCAAGATGGGTGCAGTGTAAATGCACACAGTATGGAGAATGTTGATATCAGTCCTGTAATAGAAAACTGGTTCAAGGCCCACATCAGCACCCTAACACTACCAAGTTACACCTCATACTGTGCTGTACAGCCGCAAAACATGGAACAAGCTACAAAAGTAGGGTGACTAGCAATAAATGTCAAGGATAACCACACCCCCATATTGGTACCACAACAAGAAGCAGCATGGATTAGCCATGGTCAAATACCAATGGCTAAAACCGCCTCCCAGTATATAGTCTGCTGCAGACTACTGTCCTAATACCAGTAACTGCACCTGGCCTATGTTGGAATACATGAATATATCAAGCCCCCCAAACCACATTCATTTGCTTGACTGAAAATACCCAGACATACACTGGGAGCATTATACTAGCACCAACACAGTAGGAGAAAAGTTCCCAGAATCCATAAACCAAAATGCCCAGGAACAAAATACCACTCCCACAAGAGTGGTAAGCATACTGGATGTGATAATCAGCAACATGCGTACTGGATGGTAAGATGAGAAGTGTATCTCTCACTGGTAAGACCAGGCCATAAAGTAATCACACCGGATATACACATCCTGACCACAGTCCCTGGCCAGAAAACCACAGTGAAAAACATGTGTAAAGCATAGGTTGCACCCCTCCAAACCGATGTGGAATCCACAAAAGGCCCTGTGCAGGTGCAGAATATGGGACACATCGCAGAACATGTTATACAGGCATTCCATGAACACAGCCAGGAATGCTTGGATTATGCAATCACAAATAACAACAAGATACAATGCCATACACGCAGGCATCTGGCATGCTGGACTCCAGCCATTACCAAACCATGCAAGAGAATGAGGAAGCTACTACATGATAGAGCAAACATAAAAAGGGAAGTAATCACTGATCAGTAGTATGGCAATAAAATATGTCCACACATACAATCCACTAAGGCCAGCCACAACAAGTAGAATCTGTGAATCCAGAGGCAATGTGACACCTGCCCCAAGTACACAGACAACCCACAACGCCCCCCAATAAATACAAATATATGTGAGAGATGCAACCATTTATCCAAACCAGAGGCTGAGCTCCCCCAACTCAGTACTGTCAAAACCAGTCAGGAGGAGAAGGTAACCACATACACCACAAACCCAGTCCCACATAGACCTATCACAACTGTAAACCAAACACATAAACACAGAAAAACATTCCTGGAGGCCCTAATTACAAACACACCACACCAACAGAGGCCTCCAAAGCAGACCCCAAGCAACCACAACCTCCAAACATAGCACATGCAACACATAGTACACAAAGCTGGTGTGCCAAACAGTTACAGGCCAGAAGGAGAAACAACATGCCTGATACAGCTGTAATAGGTGTCTGTATAGGCAGACACACTGCTGTCCCACTCACCAGACTGAACAAGGGAAAGGGTACAGTAAGCTGCCTGTAGGCTGCCACAATATGCCACATAACACAAGTACGCAGGTCACCCCAAAGCAAGCAGAAATATGATGCACTCATTGTCCATGCTGGTGTGAATGACCTGAGATGTACCTCCCTGGACTACATGAAAAGAGACATGGATGAGCTCTCTGAGTATGTACTCCAGGCCGGTATGACACTGGCCGTTTGCAGCATCCAACCCTCACCAAGAATGATGCCACAGTACAAACACAGAATGATCAGCTTTAACAGGTGGCACAGTTACAGCTGTCAGTCCAAGAGGGTTTAATGTCTGTCTGCTTGAGATGTCATGCATGACAAGCCATGCTGCTGTTCCAGGGATGGTTTGCACCTGTTACCCCTAGGCGTCTGGATACTGGATAAGGCCTTTGCCACCTCCATAGAGCCGTACGTAGGCAAGGCCAAAAAGACTAACCCACCACCCTAGAAAACATAAGTGGTAAGAAACATAAGGGTAATGCTGACCAATGCCAGATGTGTAAACTGCAATATGCATGCACCTGAGGCACTTCCCAGTATGGAGAACATCGATGTCTGTGCAGTGACAGAAGCCTGCTGCAAGCCTACTGACAGCACACCAGCACGACCAGGTTATACCACATATCATGCGTTATGGCCCCAACACCTGGACCAAAACATCAAAGGAGGGGGAGTATCCATATGCAGCACAGACACCCATACGGCCAGGTAACTGACAACGCACGAAGCAGTGGAGACCACCCATATGCACCTAAGTGTAGTCAAAACTGCTGTACAGTCTGGAGCATGCAACAGACCACACTCTCACACACAGGAACCCCACCCAGACATCCTGAAGACACTGGACAGTATGAATGTCCCACCAAATACCAGACAAGGTACTCACAAATTACCACATAGGTGGTAAACCATTATGTATGCAAGGAGTAATCAGGGACCTAGGGGCACAAGTCGACAGTAACCTGTCATGTGACACTCACAATGCCAATGTGGCTAGGAAGACTGTCTATATTGGACACCGTATCATGAAAGGGTTCACATCTACATCAACAGAGGTCACTGTGCCCCTGTACTGTTCCCTTATCAGACCAATAATCTAGTACAATGACTCATATGGGATGTACCGTACCTGACACCTGCAGCGGTTAGGAAGACCTCAAAGGTACCTCACCAAGAGGATAAAGGGTGTCAAATATATGTCATATGCTGCCTGGCTGTAGACACCCCAGCTGAATGTAGTCACAGACTGCCTACACAGAAGCATTGTATGTCTGTTGTACAAGGCCATGTCCAACACAGGAGTAATGGACATGCTCCACCCCAGGAAATCAAAGCCATTGGAGCTGTGAGAGTGACAGATGTCAGCCTCAACACATAATGAAATAGGATGTGTTGGAGGGACAGATACATAACCCAGAGGCTCCCCACACCCAGAAACAGGATCCCAATCCATGTTAGGCAGAGCCCCTCACTGACACCCCTCAACAGAAATATTGCCAAGTGGATGGATGATCGTACATGTACACTGGTGTTCCTCACTGTGTCACGTCCAGACAGAGGCACAGTAAAGAAAATCATAAATGGCCATAATAGTCACATAGCAAGGGGCGGCGAAAGACACACACACTCTGGCTAGGCTTACTAATGCCCTAGGGTGGATAGCCTAGTATGAACCTATGAACCTATGAAGATACAAATTGTACAGGAGACTAAGGATAATCACAAGGCTTACTCAACTGATGGTAGGAACCATGTTGGGAATTCACAGATATGCTCCGAATCACACAGATATTACAAACAACATACCAAACACACACACATATTGCCAACATACAACCTGACAACTTCAGTGTGAACCCCCCCCCCCCACAGAATGCAAAATATCTATCCCAGCAGACTGCTGGTCCCCTGACATTGCAGACGCTGAGGTAACAGCCATCATCTACAAAGCAAAACACACAGCAGCAAAGGTATGTGATGGTGTCCTGGGCTGAGGCCAACATGGACTCCAAGAATAATGGAATGCCAAATCACACTACTGCCCAATGTCAGCCTTACCACAGGATATGTACCCAAAGAGCAGTGTACAACAACAGTGGTCCTTCACAACAAAGGTGTTGCCTGAATGGATACTGCAAACTACCACCCCAGGATCCTGACAAGCTTGGTCTGCACAGCTATGGAAAGGATCAGTATGTACCGCAGACATAAAGCTATCATGGACCTACTGACACCGGACCCTACCCAGTGTGGCTGTCGTAAGTGCAGATCCTGCCCCTAAACATGTTTGACCCATTTGAAACAGTCATTAAGGTCATTAATGAGGGCAATGTGGTCCACACAGCGTAGCTGGACCGTGCATATGCTTCCAGACAATACCCTAAGAGTTCAGTATGGATATGTTCACCATCTTAAATATAAACCCCTATGTCAGTTGATGAGTTGCAAACCAGACCAAGGACAGAACTGACATGGTCAGACATGCTGCATCCATGTCAGACTACAAAGCAGATATGAGTGGCATCCCACAAGGCTTGGTCCTGGGACCACCCCCGTTCCGTATATATGTCCCATAGGTACAGGCCAACATGGAAGGACTGTGACTGAACATGTATGCAGAGGAGTACAAACTGCCCACCATATCCGACCCCCAGCTGACACAAGCAACCCACAAAAGGGCCACATAGAAACAGACAACTGGAACCATAGCCATGTCAGCAAGCTAATTGCAGAACTGTGTATAGACAACCACCGTGGATATACAGTAAGTGCCCACCAATTACCACACAGGTGTTAACCCATTACGTACCTAACATGTAATGAGAGACCTGGGGACACAAGGTGATAGATATCCTGCATTGGACAAACATGTGGCTGTAGTGTTCGCAGAAACATACCATATACCCACCCAATCATGATGGTTGTCAGATGTAGATAGGGGGTGGTCACTGTGGCTCTGCAGTCATCCTTCATCAGCGTCACAATTGACTACAATTGCCCCTGTTGGATATACCTCAGCAGACACCTCCATCAACTGTAAAGTCCACAACAGTACCCCACCAGGAGTAGAAAAGAGCATGAACAGATGCCATGTGTTGCCTGATTAAACAAACTGCAGCTCCACACACTGCCATACTGCCCACCCAGAGGCAAGCTGTGCCTGATGTATGAAGCCATGTCCAAGCTGGAATCAATGAACATGCTGCACCTTGTACAATCTGAATGGCAGTGAGCTATGCACATGAGAGACCTGAACCCCAGCACTGACATACATAGGACAAGCTGTACAGAATGATACATAACACAAAAGCCACCCCCACTCTTGAGTAAACTCCCAGTACAGGTTAGCTAGAGAGTCACCTATCGACACCCCTCAAGAGGAATCCTGATGAGTGGATGGGAGATGGTAGGTTAACCCTGGGTATCACTGTTATGTCAGAGGTAGACGGAGGCACAGTATACTAACCATGACATATGTCATGGCAAACTCCAGTTACAATGTGTGTCGAAGGACAAACACACTCTGTGACTAGCATCAGAAATGGCCTAGGGAACATCGCTAGTGTTTGCCAATGTCCACCTATGTTGTGGAATACACTACCAATGTTGGACAAGCCTGGTGTAGGTAGTCCATATCTGAACATAATGCAACATGGTCATATGTGCACAACTGGCCCCTACACAGTCTGTTGTGCTCACTATGAAGATGTTAAGCAGTGATAGGACTAAAGCCCAGGATACTGTCCACCACAGTGAAAGTACTGAACCAGTACACTATACGGTACTACAGTGTTAGGTCATTATGAAAGGATGTTGACAACTGTATGCAAAGTATCCCATGCAATCCCTGCAAGCACAGTATAATCCCTGTTGTGGCAGACACGGAGCAGTTGGCCAGTTAGTACACAACATGACACCCAACACACAACCATAAACGTGAGATATTGTTGAAGTTCACACACAACCAAATATGTGGTGGACTGCAGAGTTCAACATATGGAAAGCTCACACTGGGCATGCTCGCACACTTTGATAAATGAGGCATATGTTAGACAACATGCCATGGAAAGGCTGAACTGGGCGTGCTCACACACTTGGGCCATATCTCCGTTTAGCAGTTGGCCACACATATCTGGTATTTGTACGTGTCATAACAAAGACACTTGGTAGAGAAAACCACTTTATAAAGCAAAGCTTTCGGGTATAACCCTTCTTCAATACTAATACATACACATCAAAAATTCACAGTTTAAATACAGGTCAACAGTCACATGACCAGCAGCCCAATGAAATCATGTGACAACACAAATATAAAATAAATTACAGGGTACACAATATAATTCATGTTATAAAACATATTCTAAGAACATAAGGGATATAAGAAATTCATCCAATATTCATATACATTTTTATCACAGTCTAGTATTATGTAATTTAACTAATATCGGTTTAAGGCTAACCATGCTATTCAAACCTGGGGGTGATTCAGCAGCAAATCTCAAAATCCATTCATACTCTTTAGTCTCTAGGTGGTTATTAATATCACCACCTCTTAATGTAGGATATACAATATCAATCACCCTAAACCTAAATTTATGCTCATTATCAAAGCTAGATGAATGCTTATACAAAGCATTCTTATCATAACATCTCCTAATCTCTGATTTATGTTCAGTGAATGTGAATTTTTGATGTGTATGTATTAGTATTGAAGAAGGGTTATACCCGAAAGCTTTGCTTTATAAAGTGGTTTTCTCTACCAAGTGTCTTTGTTATATTAGTACTTTGCAGCTAATGTTTTCTACTTTGTTACAGTTGCTGCCTTTGGGAATTCCTACAAGGGTCTATCTCGCAGCCTTGCTAGCTTTGATATGGCAATTCTAACGACTGTGAACTCTATCAGGTCTCTCATTAATATTGAGACTAATCCATTACTGCAATTTGTTGAAACAGTAGGTCCTGCTACCGGGAATGCTATTCTACCTGCTTCTGAGAGCATTGCTGATTTTAATAAGACATTACAGTTGCTTGAGAGGAAAGTGAGTGCATTTAAGCATTTACAATGGCAACGCTTCAGTTTCCTAGCTTATGTAGAGAGAGGCATTGTTCCACGAGGGCTTAGAATCCTTAAAATGCCCTCGTATGGCAATACGTATCCTGAACTGTTAAAAAAATGGCAGCAGCTTAATATTAAGCTGAGTCTGGATTATATGTGCCTGATGAATGATTTTTTTCTCACCATAGAGGAGGACTATAGAAAATAAATTTTTGCCTTAGAAAATAATATAGTGGAAATGCCTGTCTTTTCTAATATGACCGATAGCTACCAACAAATGCTTGATAGAATGCAAGCGTTTGATAGTCGCATGGAAGCAACCAAAAAACGGAAGTTAATGCGTGACATTAATGATTTTCAGAGAGGTAATATCTTCTCTTGGCCGAAAACTGATAACACCTCTTATGATAACCAAAAAAGAGTTTTTCAAAGAGAAGCTCTAGATACACTAGATAATTTCCATGAGATAGCACCAGCTATGAAAGCTCCGTTAAAACTGGTTACAGAAGTGGCGCCCCCACCATCAGTGGAGAATGAATCCATCCAGATGACATCATCTCCTCTCGCAACGTGCGCCAGCATGCTGTCTGAAGTAAAACAGAAACAAGACGGCAATGACAACGCCTCAACTAATACTGGTAAGAAGTCTCAACAACTTACCATTAACTTTGCGCATAAGCGCTTTCATTTAGACCAACCTGAGTCCATTATAGAGAGGTCTCCAAAATCGAGAGGGCTGCCTATAGGGCACGTAGCAAATTCAAGCAAACGAAAGAGTGAGAGCCCTTTAGGGTTGAACAAAGTAAGCCGCAAATAATAAACGGTACGTTAAATCTTTCTAAGTTTGACTTACAGGAAGCTCATTATTCTTTCCTGTGTAAAGGACTTAATTATATACCTACTAGTAGTGATGGTGTGGTGTCTGCACTCACAGATTTGAAACAGTTTGCTAGAAATGTCAATTTGAGACTTTTATTTGGTGACTCTGCTATCGTTGAAGAACAGTGTAAATGACGTAGTACTTTTACACCTGTTAGTGTACCTATTGTGAAGGCATTTCATGATATATGTGAATCCCAAATTAGAATTCTATATTCCAATACTGTGAAGAAAAGAACTTTTAATTTAACTTTTCATGAGTTTAAATCATTAAAGAGTCTGCAACTATGTAATGATATTATTATCAAACAAGCAGACAAAGGTGGTGTGGTTGTTTTAATGGACCGAGATAAGTATCTGTCAGCAGTATCTGTATTGCTTGAAGATAGTGCTGCATTTAAGACTATTACAAATCTAGATGTTAAAAAATGTATCACTTATGTGAATATGGTTATTTATGAATTACAGTTGAATGGTGATATCAGTTTAGATTTGTTTCATTATTTTACTGTTTCATGCCCTGTCATTCCACACTTGTATGGTATCCCTAAAATTCATAAATCCATGGTGAATCCACCAATGAGACCTATTGTGTCAGGTGGTGGTTGGGTAACTGAACCAATTTCGTTATATTTACAAAGGCAGTTACAACCATATTTATCTCATTGTGTTACCATTTTACGGGATACCTCTGATTTATTATGCAAGTTACGTTTATGGCATAATAGTATGAAAGATGCACTAGAAAAGTGTAAGCATTATTTTGTAACATTAGATATTGTCTCCCTTTTTACTGTTATCCCTAATGATATTGGTCTTGAATTATTGAGAGAATTTTTAGTTTCACAACCTAATCCAAACATTAGACTTATTGAAAACATCTGCTGTCTTATGGATGTAATATTGAAAAAGAATGTATTTTTATTTAATGATTCTCTGTTCCTTCAGCTTACTGGGGTAGCCATGGGTACCTCGATAGCTAATACTTATGCTAACTTGGTTCTTTATCAATGGGAGAAGAATTACATCTATAATGATAGAAATCATTTTGTGAACAAAATATGCTTTTACCAACGTTTCGTGGATGACTGTTTTATGATATGGGGTGGTACGTTGGATGAATTAAATGATTTTTTGAATTATTTGAATTCAACTACAAATTTTTTAAAATTTAAAATGGAAACATCTGATAGTGCTATAGTCTTTTTAGATGTTAGGTTGCAGATGCATGAAGGCTTTATACATACTAGTATGCATAGGAAAGACGTTTATTCTGGTAGATACACCCATTATGGTAGTATGCATGCACCGCACACATTTAAAGGCATAGTTAAGTCTCAATTTAGTAGAGTAAGCAGATTAAACACTGATGATACTGTATTCTCCCTGCAACTGGATGAGATGACAGATGATTTTATATCTAGTGGATATGATGCACATTTATTATCTAGCTTAAAACATAACGTAGTGGTAGATAGAAAGACGTCTTTGAAACCAACTTTTCTAGAAGGTATGGTTAGTTTGAGCAATAATGATAATATAAGGAATAACCAAAAGGCAGCTATTAGGTATGTTACTTCTTTTAATGTAAAGACAAGTTCTATTAAACAGATTATATTTAAGAATTGGGCCATTCTTATGGCCTCGGATGAACTGAAGGCTATTTTAGGTGATAAACCATGTTTTGCGTATAGAAATATGAAGACCCTAAAGAGCTTGTTATATTATAAGGATTTTTGTAGATCTATGTACGTTCCCATTTCAGTGAATTATGGTACTTACAAGTGTTTTAATTGTGTATGTTGTGTGGATATTTTTAATAATGATAGTGATATTTTTGTTCATCCTACCAATGGTAGAACTTTTAGGTTTAAAGTATCTGCTACTTGTAATACATCTTCTGTTGTTTATTTGGCTACATGTGCCTCATGCCCTTCATTTTATGTAGGTAGGACTACCCGTAAACTAAAGGAATGCATCACTGAACATAAATCAGAGATTAGGAGATGTTATGATAAGAATGCTTTGTATAAGCATTCATCTAGCTTTGGTAATGAGCATAAATTTAGGTTTAGGGTGATTGATATTGTATATCCTACATTAAGAGGTGGTGATATTAATAACCACCTAGAGACTAAAGAGTATGAATGGATTTTGAGATTTGCTGCTGATTCACTCCCAGGTTTGAATAGCATGGTTAGCCTTAAACTGATATTAGTTAAATTACATAATACTAGACTGTGATAAAAATGTATATGAATATTGGATGAATTTCTTATATCCCTTATGTTCTTAGAATATGTTTTATAACATGAATTATACTGTGTACACTGTAATTTATTTTATATTTGTGTTGTCACATGATTTCATTGGGCTGCTGGTCATGTGACTGTTGACCTGTATTTAAACTGTGAATTTTTGATGTGTATGTATTAGTATTGAAGAAGGGTTATACCCGAAAGCTTTGCTTTATAAAGTGGTTTTCTCTACCAAGTGTCTTTGTTATATTAGTACTTTGCAGCTAGTGTTTTCTACTTTGTTACAGTTGCTGCCTTTGGGAATTCCTACAAGGGTCTATCTCGCAGCCTTGCTAGCTTTGATATGGCAATTCTAATGACTGTGAACTCTATCAAGTCTCTCATTAATATTGAGAATAATCCATTACTGCAATTCATCGAAACAGTAAGTCCTGCTACCGGGAATGCTATTCTACCTTCTTCTGAGAGCATTGCTGATTTTAATAAGACATTGCAGTTGCTTGAGAGGAAAGTGAGTGCATTTAAGCGTTTACAATGGCAACGCTTCAGTTTCCTAGCTTATGTAGAGAGAGGCATTGTTCCACGAGGGCTTAGAATCCTTAAAATGCCCTCTTATGGCAATATGTATCCTGAACTGTTAAAAAAATGGCAGCAGCTTAATATTAAGCTGAGTCTGGATTATATGTGCCTGATGAATGATTTTTTTCTCACCATAGAGGAGGACTATAGAAAATAAATTTTTGCCTTAGAAAATAATATAGTGGAAATGCCTGTCTTTTCTAATATGACCGATAGCTACCAACAAATGCTTGATAGAATGCAAGCGTTTGATAGTCGCATGGAAGCAACCAAAAAACGGAAGTTAATGTGTGACATTAATGATTTTCAGAGAGGTAATATCTTCTCTTGGCCGAAAACAGATAACACCTCTTATGTTAACCAAAAAAGAGTTTTTCAAAGAGAAGCTCTAGATACACTAGATAATTTCCATGAGATAGCACCAGCTATGAAAGCTCCGTTAAAACTGGTTACAGAAGTGGCGCCCCCACCATCAGTGGAGAATGAATCCATCCAGATGACATCATCTCCTCTCGCAACGTGCGCCAGCATACTGTCTGAAGTAAAACAGAAACAAGACGGCAATGACAACGCCTCAACTAATACTGGTAAGAAGTCTCAAGAACTTACCATCAACTTTGCACATAAGCGCTTTCATTTAGACCAACCTGAGTCCATATTATAGAGAGGTCTCCAAAATCAAGAGGGCTGCCTATAGGGCAGGTAGCAAATTCAAGCAAACGAAAGAGTGAGAGCCCTTTAGGGTTGAACAAAGTAAGCCGCAAATAATAAACGGTACGTTAAATCTTTCTAAGTTTGACTTGCAGAAAGCTCATTATTCTTTCCTGCGTAAAGGACTTAATTATATACCTACTAGTAGTGATGGTGTGGTGTCTGCACTCACAGATTTGAAACAGTTTGCTAGAAATGTCAACTTGAGACTTTTATTTGGTGACTCTGCTATCGTTGAAGAACAGTGTAAATGACATAGTACTTTTACACCTGTTAGTGTACCTATTGTGAAGGCATTTCATGATATATGTGAATCCTAAATTAGAATTCTATATTCCAATACTGTGAAGAAAAGAACTTTTAATTTAACTTTTCATGAGTTTAAATCATTAAAGAGTCTGCAACTATGTAATGATATTATTATCAAACAAGCAGACAAAGGTGGTGTGGTTGTTTTAATGGACCGAGATAAGTATCTGTCAGCAGTATCTGTATTGCTTGAAGATAGTGCTGCATTTAAGACTATTACAAATCTAGATGTTAAAAAATGTATCACTTATGTGAATATGGTTATTTATGAATTACAGTTGAATGGTGATATCAGTTTAGATTTGTTTCATTATTTTACTGTTTCATGCTCTGCCATTCCACACTTATATGGGATCCCTAAAATTCATAAATCCATGGTGAATCCACCGATGAGACCCATTGTGTCAGGTGGTGGTTGGGTAACTGAACCAATTTTGTTATATTTACAAAGGCAGTTACAACCATATTTATCTCATTGTGTTGCCATTTTATGGGATACCTCTGATCTATTGTGCAAGTTACATTTATGGCATAATAGCATGAAAGATGCACTAGAAAAATGTAAGCATTATTTTGTAACATCTAGATATTGTCTCCCTTTTTACTGTTATCCCTAATGATATTGGTCTTGAATTATTGAGAGAATTTTTAGTTTCACAACCTAATCCAAACATTAGACATATTGAAAACATCTGCTGCCTTATGGATGTAGTATTGAAAAATAATGTATTTTTATTTAATGATTCTCTGTTCCTTCAGCTTACTGAGGTAGCCATGGGTACCTCGATAGCTAATACTTATGCTAACTTGTTTCTTTATCAATGGGAGAAGAATTATATCTTTAATGATAGAAATCATTTTGTGAACAAAATATGCTTTTACCAACGTTTCGTGGATGATTGTTTTATGATATGGGGTGGTACGTTGGATGAATTAAATGATTTTTTGAATTATTTGAATTCAACTACAAATTTTCTAAAATTTAAAATGGAAACATCTGATAGTGCTATAGTCTTTTTAGATGTTAGGTTGCAGATGCATGAAGGCTTTATACATACTAGTATGCATAGGAAAGACGTTTATTCTGGTAGATACACCCATTATGGTAGTATGCATGCACCGCACACATTTAAAGGCATAGTTAAGTCTCAATTTAGTAGAGTAAGCAGATTAAACACTGATGATACTGTATTCTCCCTGCAATTGGATGAGATGACAGATGATTTTATATCTAGTGGATATGATGCACATTTATTATCTAGCTTAAAACATAACATAGTGGTAGATAGTAAGACTTCTTTGAAACCAACTTTTCTAGAAGGTATGGTTAGTTTGAGCAATAATGATAATATAAGGAATAATCAAAAGGCAGCTATTAGGTATGTTACTTCTTTTAATGTAAAGACAAGTTCTATTAAACAGATTATATTTAAGAATTGGGCCATTCTTATGGCCTCGGATGAACTGAAGGCTATTTTAGGTGATAAACCATGTTTTGCGTATAGAAATATGAAGACCCTAAAGAGCTTGCTATGTTATAAGGATTTTTGTAGATCCATGTACGTACCCATTTCAGTGAATTATGGTACTTACAAGTGTTTTAATTGTGTATGTTGTGTGGATTTTTTTAATAATGATAGTGATATTTTTGTTCATCCTACCAATGGTAGAACTTTTAGGTTTAAAGTATCTGCTACTTGTAATACATCTTCTGTTGTTTATTTGGCTACATGTGCCTCATGTCCTTCATTTTATGTAGGTAAGACTACCCGTAAACTAAAGGAACACATCACTGAACATAAATCGGAGATTAGGAGATGTTATGATACGAATGCTTTGTATAAGCATTCATCTAGCTTTGGTAATGAGCATAAATTTAGGTTTAGGGTGATTGATATTGTATATCCTACATTAAGAGGTGGTGATATTAATAACCACCTAGAGACTAAAGAGTATGAATGGATTTTGAGATTTGCTGCTGATTCACCCCCAGGTTTGAATAGCATGGTTAGCCTTAAACCGATATTAGTTAAATTACATAATACTAGACTGTGATAAAAATGTATATGAATATTGGATGAATTTCTTATATCCCTTATGTTCTTAGAATATGTTTTATAACATGAATTGTATTGTATACCCTGTAATTTATTTTATATTTGTGTTGTCACATGATTTCATTGGGCTGCTGGTCATGTGACTGTTGACCTGTATTTAAACTGTGAATTTTTGATGTGTATGTATTAGTATTGAAGAAGGGTTATACCCGAAAGCTTTGCTTTATAAAGTGGTTTTCTCTACCAAGTGTCTTTGTTATATTAGTACTTTGCAGCTAGTGTTTTCTAATTTGTACGTGTCATTCCAGGAACCAACCACAACACAGCAATCTGCCCAGTGCACACAGTAAATGACTACAGAGACATAAGTGATATAGTGGATAGCCCTCATATTCAAACATCTTCCACAGATACACAAGTTGTTCATAGGAACAGGGAATGCTATGGCAATAAAGACCTGCAAACAGTCTAACAGCAACAAATATTGTGCATCTGACAATTAAACATATGGGTGTAGAGGTCAATACTAGGCTTGTTGCCCTAGGGAATGACAGCTTAGGCAGAGTGTGCTTGGCATCTGCATCCCCAGTACAGTTGGCTACTGTGCCACTGTAAAGTAGGTCACATAAGGCAACTTGTGAGGCTAGTGAGCTGTGCCTCTGTCAAGCAGGGGCACAGTGGAGATCCCAGGGTTTGAATGTGCTAAGCCACATCCATGTTGTTGGTGTGTGCTGGAAGAGGGTTCCTGAGGACCTCTAACAGTAAGTGGGCGTCAATAACAGACTGATGGGAGCCCTATCTGCATTGTCTGGACAATTCCACTGTCAACACTGTGTTGTGATGATTATGTGGGAATGAAGTGTCGTGCCGGTACTGTTCACAGATGTCCTCCCTCTGTGGGCTACAGCTCTGCAATGTATTAGCTCACTCTGTCTGTTGGACGGCTCATATATGGCTGGTGTACACCTGACAGGTGTCTTGTTGTGGAGCAGTCATGGGTATATGTGGGATAGCATGATCAATGCAAACCTTACACCTGCTCATAGAATGCAATTGTCAAGGATTATGCAGAGTGGCCAGTATAGTCCCCAGCATGGGTCCTTTGAAGTCGTCCACCCCAGTCTTCACAAGTGTAGAGTCTGCTTGTGCTAAATACAGTTTGTTTGCAGTGACAACCTTGCCTGGGGTGGGGATGGGATATGGATGTCCAGGGAAAGGTGGGTATGGTCAGATATCAACAATGGTGGTCTACCTCTGGTGTGGAACAGTGAGTACCCATGTTGCAGATGGACAGGTGCAATATGTATTCCCCATGTGGCTGTGGTGAGTGGTTCTGCCATAGCACATGGACCCACAAATTGTAGTGGCTGTAGGGTAAAGTTGTAGAGGCCTGAGTAGTTCCCACACACAATATGCCTGTACCTGATGTTAACAACTGGAATGGTGTATGTGAACACCTGCATATCCCGGCACTGTTCCCAGGGAAGCAAAGTGTGTGTCCTGGATGTGGGAGTGGTGTTCTGGACTGGTTGTGTTGTGTGTTACAGGTCCTGTGGTCATGAAGCATGGTATAGAGCATAACCTGCCAGTTCGATGTGCATATCTGACCCTGAAGTAGGTGGCTGCAAATGCATATATATGCTATCCCTCACCTGACAGGTAGTACTAGATGTACATACCTCTGTAGAAATAAAGATGTCAGCACCCTATAAATACTGCAGGTGCAGAACAGATGCCCAGTAATTCGGATAGCGTGCTCTGCTAATGCGTCTCCCTCAAGTGTCATAATATAGTTAGGTAGCAGTTTGAACCATGCAAATGCTCAGTGTGTGTGTGTGTGTGTGTGTGTGTGTGTGTGTGTGTGTGTGTGTGTGTGTGTGTGTGTGGGTGAGCGGGGTTGATGTGTGTGCAAGTCTGTGTGAGGGAAGTGTCCCTTTTGGCAAGTGGGAAAACACTCTACAGGATGCACATTCCCCTATCTAAGCACTGATGATGTCAGCACCCTATAAGTACAGCAGGAGAAGGAAACCCTCCCAATAATGCGAATAGCGCACTCCGCTAATGTATCTGTCACAAGTGTCATAATATAGTTAGGTAGGGGTTTGAATCCTGCAACTGCCCAGTGTGTGTGGAGGGGGGTTATTGTGTGTAGATGTCTGTGTGAGGGAGATGTCCCTTTTGGCAACTGTGAAAACACTCTACAGGATGCACATTCCCCTATCTAAGCACTGATGATGTCAGCACCCTATAAGTACAGCAGGAGAAAAGAGCCTTCCCGGTAATGCGAATAGCGCACACTGCTAATGCATCTGTCATGAGTGTCATAACATAGTTAGGTAGGGGTTTGAATCTTGCAACTGCCCAGTGTGTGTGGAGGGGGTTTAGTGTGTGTGGAGGTCTCTGTGAGGGAAATGTCCCTTTTGGCAACTGTGAAAACACTCTACAGGATGCACATTCCCCTATCTAAGCACTGATGATGTCAGCACCTCATAAGTACAGCAGGAGAATAAAACCCTTCCAGTAATGCGAATAGCGTGCTCTGCTAATGCGTCTGTCACGAGTGTCATAACATAGTTAGATAGGGGTTTGAATCCTGCAACTGCCCAGTGTGTGTGAGGGAGATGTCCCTTTTAGCAACTGTGAAAACACTCTACAGGATGCACATTCCCCTATCTAAGCACTGATGATGTCAGCACCCTATAAGTACAGCTGGAGAAGGGACACCTCCCAATAATCCGCATAGCACACTCTACTAATGCGTCTCTCTCAAGTGTCATAACATAGTTAGGTAGGAGTTTGAAACCTGCAAATGGCAAGTGTGTGTGTGTTTAGATGTGGGGAGTTTGTGTGTGTGCAATTCTGTATGAAAAACATGTGCTTTTTGGCAATCAGGAGATCACACTACATGATGCACATTACCCTTTCCAAACACTGATGATGTCAGCACCCTATAAGTACAGCCGGAGAAGAGGAACTTCCTAGTAATCCGAATAGTGCACTTTGCTAATGTGTTTCTCTCACGTGTCGTGACATAGTTAGGTAGAGGTATGAATCCTGCAAATGGCGTGTGTGTGTGTGTGTGTGTGTAGGGGGGTAGTAGGGTGTGTGAGAGAACAGATCCTTTGGGCAAATATTACAATACACCAGATGCTACATATTCCCCCAGTAAACACAGGGGAGCTCACCACACTATCAGTACAGCCAAACAGGGCTACTTGGCCAGTAATGCCAATAGTGCGCTCCGCTACTGGGTCTATTACCATTGTCAGAGCACAGATAGGTATGTTTTGGAAACCCACAACTGCCACGTGTGGTTGTGTCACACAATATGACCTTGTGTGGGTTTTTGTGAATAACAATGCATGCCATTGCCTAAACCAGCAATGGCAATGCACACATGATGTATGTGTGTGACACATACACATAAATACCTGTGACCTGCAGTAGTTACCATGTCTGACACGTGCCTCGAGTGGATAAATGGTATTTGCAATGCATAACAATATGACTGTGTCTTACTGTGCAGGGGCCGCACGCGGTATGTGTCTATACAGTGTGGGTTGTATATGGTATAATACCTACAGCAGGGGATACACATCTGGTCTGGGCCATATAGTCTACATGTAGTCGATGAACAGGTGCTGCATGTTCCCACCTGTTGTGGGAGTGGTAACATGTTATTCCACTGCAATTCAGTGACCACATGCTAGGAACCTTTCAGCTAGTGTGTTGTAGCTACAGTAATGCTCACGCACAATGTTTGGCTGGATGCAGTCCAGCCATATAAAGACATTTCTTGAGACTGTCATATTGCCAGTGTTGTTAGGGAGGATAGGTGGGTTTCCTGTGTATGGGAGGGTTGTGTGTGCCAGGCTATGAACCAGAAGGCAGTCCAACACACTGTTAGCTGTTCATGAATAGGCCCTTATACTTTGTGCTGTGCCAACAACCTGGAGGTGTGTGTATCTGTGGTGCCTTTGGATACCACCCCCCTGTCCATGTGTGTTACATATGTAGGGGACGACAGGCATGGTATGAGGTATAACCTGGCAGTGATGGGTTGCACCTATGAGCCATGAATCAGGACTCTGGTACTGCACAGACATTGCAGTTCACCGTGCTGAGAACAGTGTCCAGTGCATGCATCTTGCGGTGTACACTGCTGGTGTTGTGTAGCATCACTGTTAGTGTCCTATCCTGTGTGATACCCGTGGAGGTGGCTATGTAATCCATGTCCTGCAGCAAAAGGCACTATGTGTGTATCAAGGGGCTTCGCCAATATACAATGGCCCATGGGTGTCATGTGCAAGCTGCCCCTCACAAATCATTGTGGCTTCCCTAGCATGTAAGCACACGTTGACAGCCAGTGGATACCTTATGAATGACATTGGAGATTGAGCAGAATGTAGACATAGAACACCCTTCCTACATATAGTGGTAGCATACCTGGTGAGGGTATAATGACAACCAAGATCAGGCTCATACTGGCCTGTGCCACATGCTGAGAGATCCCTTCTATGTTCCCTATCATGTAGTCCAGGGAGGTATGTCTCAGGTCATCCATAGTGGCATGGTCAATGACTGAGTTATATGTGTCCATGCCTCTGACTGACCTGTATGCATGTGTTTTGTGGAGGACCATAGTGCCCCACAGGCATATCACTGTGACCTTCACCATGTACAGCCTGTTGAGCGGGACCCCACTGCAGCGGCCAAGAGAGGTACCTGACACATCTGTAGCAGGTGTGTTGTGTAGCCCTACAGGCTGTGAGTGTGTGGCACACGGGATGTGTGTGCCATGTGTGGCATGTGCTCTGTTCCAACGTAATGCATGCCTATGTGCCAGCTGCCGAGGTGTGTGATGCTCAGGCAGGATGCTATACTGAGTCTCCAAGTATGCCCCAGTGTGTTCAGATTGCTGTCAGTGCGGGTCTATGTCAGACTGGTATTGTAGTCACTGTAGTATGTCATGCCACCTGACAGGGTATGGCAGTACTGGGTTCAGAGTGCTCAGTCCCCAGATTGGCTATGTGGTGGCATCCCACACATGTGTTGTACATTCCTGGCCAGGGGTGAGGGTTGACTGCATACATGTGGCAGCTGTGACATTGCCACATGACTCACATAAACCACAACTGGACCATAGAGGTGATTCACAGGTTACCGTTGCACATGCTACCATAGTAGTGTGATTGCCATGGTGATTACCAACGCATAGGGCCAATGGGGAACAACATACTGAAGGTGTGTATGTGTGGGTGTACTGCTACTGATTTCATAGCACTGGCATATATGGCTGCACATGTGGGTAAATGCCAGGTAAGTCATGTGCAATGTGTCACAGACAAAGTACATGCGAACAGGACAGACAGTGACGTTCTTTCATGTGGAAACTTGACATACGTATAGTCCGCTATGCAGATGTCACTAGGAGTCCACAGAAGCACTGTAACTCTGCATTGCAGGTGGAAGCAGTGTTCCAGGGAACCCCAAGCAAACATGGATGCAAACAAAGCTACAGTAAGCAGGGCTGGAAGTAGTCCATTGAACAACAAAGAAGGGGTAACACTAACAGTAGGTAACAGTGCAAATATGTAGGCACTATCAACATGTACCCAGGAATGCACAGCTCAGATGTCCATGGTAGAACTGATATTATGTCATAGTCAATTGTGATTTGTATTACAGTGGTACTGCACACATATCAACATGTGCAAACATCCACATTGCATAGTCGTTGTGGGCAACTTGCCACCATTACTGTACATGTCCATCATTGCATATCACTACTTGCATTAGCTTCCCCCCTGTGCTACCCATGTATGTGGCTATCTGTTGATATCCTTACCACCGGTGTGCAATAATGTGCAGCTGTTACACTATGGTACTTACTATGGGCTTAGTTAACAATTCAGGACAGTCATACGGTTACTGCATCAGGCATGCTGGGATATACACACAGTCATATCAGCACACTGTACTGTTACCAACATGATACTACTAATACACTTCTATGTAGTCACCCTGTGCATCAGCAACGTGTTTACCTGTTCCTGCACTGATGTTGGAGATTGCAGGAGGTGGCACAGTTTCATCATATGCACAGGGTGTGAATTAGGTATGCCTGAGTCTGCCACTGATACCACCAATTGACATGTGTGTGTATGTGTGTTGGTGAGGGACAGCAGTACAGGGTGGGGCACTGTTGGTGCAGTGTGTGCGTGTATGTGGTAGCCCTAGGTGTTAACATTTTGCATGTGTGTATGCACGCACACAGTTCCACCTCATGGCTGCCATATACAGGAGTTTGTGGACAGCCACAGACTGCACCTGGCAGGTCATACAGATCAGTGTCTGTGGGCACGGACACGGTACCTGTGCCTGGCAGGGGTGCTATGGACCATATCCGGTACTAAGCCAGACTGAGTATTTTCATCAGAAGCGGGAGTGTGTTGACTGGACACAGGTCCCTGTTGGGACTGTCCAGAGCCACGTGCACGTGGTCTCCTGGGGCGTTCTGATGACAGCACAGACCCAGCATTGCTGGGGCTGCTGCTGGCACTATGGGGGCATCCGCGGGCCTGTTGTTGTCCGCTCCGACTGCCAGCTGCTGCTGTTGCTGGCATATGGCCACGTCGACGCTGCAACCGTCCACCATTGCCCTGGCTCATGGACATGTGGTTGTGGAACTGCTGTAATATGTCCCCACAACGTCTGTCTATGACATTCGTGAAATTACGGATAGCATCCGCAATGTCACGCATACTGTCAGTCATGGCTGTGTGACTTGCTCTCAGCTCCCTCAGACCCTGTCTGGTGTACCTTTCCATATGCGACTGTGCCTGAATGACAGCCCGAAACATAGCTGAGGTTGACAGACCTCTTTGGGCACGTCTGCCAGAGGCAGTACGCCCATGGATGCTCCCACGAGAACCCATGGGCAACTGTCTGTGTGGTACCATCGCAGGACCCTGCCCATGGCTGCTGTGTGGGGATGCATGTGCCAGAGATACCACATTACCATGGTCAATGCCCACTGTATCCTGTCCATCACCTAGGGAGAATGGTGACATAGGATGTACTGGCAGGATGACTGTGCACAATGATGGGGTTGACAGCTGTGTACTGTCAATTGGCTGACCAATGACAGACCCTGACACACCTTCCTGTGCCATTACACAGATATCATCATTATCAGTACCTGTGGCACCAGATTCAGGTTCCCTGCTGCAGGACACCAGAGCAGCACCAGAACCTGTGGGAGGAAGACAGGAAACACAGTTTACAATGTCTACACAATGTTACCAGTGATGCACTTATGCACACATGCACACATGCACACGTGGACACATGCACACATGCACACATGCACACGTGGACACAGGCACACATGCACACATGCACACGTGCACACATGGACACAGGCACATATGCACACATGCACACATGCACACGTGCACACGTGGACACAGGCACACATGCACACATGCACATATGCACACATGGACACAGGCACACATGCACACATGCACGCGTGGACACGTGCACACATGGACACGTGTACACATGGACACATGCACACATGCACACGTGGACACAGGCACACATGCACACATGCACACGTGAACACAGGCACACATGCACACATGCACACATGCACACCCCACAGTATACACACAGAGCACTACTGAGTTACACTAGTATTACTAGCACTATCAGGACTATTATAGGTATTGTTAAAACACACTCACCAGCATGGATGGGCTGCCTTGCTGTAACACTGGAGGGACCTGCAGAAATGAGGAGATTAATGTCAGTGAGCACAACTGTGCCATTGATACTGCATATGATACAGTGCAGTAGTACACCAGTTGCCTTTCACACGTCAGCTGCTGATATTGGCAATATCACACCTGTACAATTACATACTATGTTGATGGCTACATACCACGGACACACCTTACACATGCATAAACTAACAGTGTACAGAACAGACAAGTGTACATATGGCATATTACCTACACGCTCCATGTCGTGCTGCTGTGTGGATCCAGCCTCCATCATGATGCAGGTGTGTTGCTGTTGATGTTCCAGGGCTGGAGCCACAACACTTAGGAGTAGCCCCTCCAGTCTGGTGAGGGGGGGATGTGTGGCCACCCCACCTCCTGTGGCAACCTGTTGCCTGTGGATATCCGACGCACGCTGACGGACATTTCTGATTAAATCACTGCAGTGATGTCATACCTGCTCATATGTCCTATTATGCGTGCCAATGTCATTTACCCTACGGACAAGGTCTTGCCACAGTGCAGCCCTCTCCTGCTGATTCTGGCTGGTGCGGGAAAACAGTATGTCATAATCCTGCACCAGGCTCTGGTGTATCTCCTCATCTTCTGCTGCAGAGTAGGCAGGATTACGCTGACGCGCCATGTCCCTGGAAGAGAACACAAACAGGATATCAGCAGACTATGTCAGCAATATATGGCACACATACTATACATGATACTCAACTGTAGTGATATACTACTACTCCCATATGTAGCATGTGTGTGTCTCTTGGTGGATACACAAGTACATGGCCAGATATCAGTGCTCAGCCAACACCTGTGCAACAATACCTGCCACACTCCATACAACATAGTAGCATGCCCCATCGGTCAGCACACTGCGATGTGTCCAATGCACAACCTCACTCTGGGGGTTCATACCAAGGTACTGTATGTGGAACACCATCCACTAGTGTGATCTGGACACAAGTTACTCGGCCTGGATATACATATCCCACCACCACCACCACCAGCACAGTAGACTACTTTGATATGTATGTGATTAGACAGTTATTCACTTGTTAGGACTGAGATGGTATCCATGCAACCCACTGGGCCAGTGGAAGCCACAACCCACACTGCTGACCCCTTTGCGAATGATTCCCATGGACATCCCAAAGAATGCATGGAAGATGCACACACATTTCTAACCCAGACCCTATGCACAAAGGTTAGGCATCCTGTCTGGTGGACCCCAGCCAAAGGCAGATTGTATAGCAATAGAAGGAGGCTACTGCAGGACAGAGCAGATTCACATTAAGGGAAGGCATCTGTGGTCAGCACTGGTAATAAGCTACGGTCTCTCATAACAACATCCACAGCCTACTCTGAGAGGGAAATGGCCACGAACACTATAGATAACCGCAAGGCCTTCTTCAGTTATGTTACACATATGGACCAAATGCCTCAGATATGCTCTGAGTTACTACACACCTACTTAAAATTCACCGAACACACAGATATTGTTAACATTCTTGCAGACAGGTTCGGTGCACGTATCTCCCCTCCTTCTCCCCCACACTTAGAAATACTTATCACAGCTGAATGTAACCTCCCTATCATCTCATATGTCCAGGTGAGGGCCGCCCTCAGCAAAGCGGAACACACAGCATCAATGTGACCTGATGGTATCCCTGGATGTGTGCTACGTGAACTCCAAGAGGACATACAACCGCATATAAGACTGATATTTAACCTTGGCCATACTACGGGATATGTACCTGAACACTGGCATACAGCAACAGTGGTCCCACTCCACTAAGGAGGCACCTCTACTGACCCTGGGAACTACCGCACCATAAGCTTAACCAGCCTGGTCTGCAAAGCTATGGAATGATTCAGTATGGGACGCATATACAGCGATATTGGGTACCTGCAGACACTTGTTCCCAGCCAGTTTGCCTTTGTGATGGGCTGATCCTGCCTTTTGAACCTGGTTGACCTTTCAAAACAGTCACTACAGCCATTGATGAGGGCAACGCAATCCATACAGCCTACCTGGACTTGCCTAAGGCCTTCAACACGGTACTCCACTCAGGCATCATAGACAAGCTCATTAGCTTACATGTTACTACATATGTCACATGATGGGTTGCACACTGGTTGACATACAGAACCCATAATATCGATATTGTAGGAGCCATGTCAGACTCAATGCCAGTCACATGTGGTATCTCACAGGCCTCTGTCCTAGGACCCCTCTTGTTTGGCATTTATTTCTCAGATGTAAAAGCAAACATGTGCAGGTTGTGGATGACAAAGTTCCCAGGTGACTGCAAGCTAAGCGCCATAGTCATTACACCAGCTGACACACACATCCTACAGACAGGCCTCACTGAAATGGAAAACCGGTGCCAGGATCATGGCCTAACACTGAATGACATGTAATGTATAGTCATCCCCTTTGGGTGGAACTACGTGCACACAACATATCACATGGACATACCTATAGATACAGACCTATGACACATATGGAGGGTTCACTGTATGCAGACTATTAACTTGTTACTTTACATTACCTGTGTTTGTCACAGCTGGTTGTGTTACCGCTACTACAGCTTCCTGCTGCTGCTGGCACAGCTTGGTACTGACACTGCTGACAGCTTCAACTTAGTTTGTGTACCGTGTGTTGTTGTTTGTGTTCTTAATTTTTTTTTCTTTCTCTCTCTCTCTCTCTCTCTCTCTCTCTGTCTGCCTCCAGACAGTGCAATGAAAGTATTGCATGTGTGGAGTGTGAGTACAGGATGCTTTTGTAGGTAGCTGCATACGTCCTTGTGATGGCCTCTGCACCAATTGTAAGCCAGCATTTGCTAATTGCGTGCAGCCAGTTGTGTACTGATTGCAGTTCTCACTGTGATTTCAGGACAGTGCTATAAAAGGGTATGTGAGATAGGCATTGCCCTTTCAGATTGTAAGGGCGGGGACCATGCTGGTATGCTGCGGACACTGTTCTGTGAGTGTAAATGTTAGTATCTCTCTCATGATTCAGGCTGTGTTGTAGATTCACATTTCTCCATTCCTCTCTCCTGTTTCCTGTAGTAAGTGTGTATGCACACTGACACCTACAACTATATATATATATATATATATATATATATATATATATATATATATATATATGTAAATATACATACATTTATATATGTACATTAACTGACATTATTACCTACTAGCTACCAACTAGCATGGCTGTTTCTGTTCACACACTACTATTATGGAAATCCACAAGTTTTGACAGTAAGTATAAATGACATGCTTTGTGTACTACACATCCTATATTCCCTTTACATTCATTCCTACTATTACATGATATATTTATTTTAGCACAATGTTCTTGTATAACAGTCATGGCTTAGTGGTAGGTCATGCAGACTACTGTTTCCAAGGTCCGGGGTTTGGGACTGACAGTGGGATTTTATTTTGCTTTTGAACTGACTACAGGACCTGTCAATCAGAGTGACTAAGGCACTTTAAAGCAGTTGTAACCAGGTTAGTGCTGGTTTGCGCAGAGCTCCCGCATGCGCACTGGCGTTCAGCTCCGCGCACAACCGCTTAACAGTGCTTACTCTGGCACACACCCGCGCTATTTTCTTTGAAAGAAATGAAATTGGGAAGACAGGAAAGTGGTGAAAAGGGGGTCACAAAGAGGGTAGGACAGTAGGGAAACAAGCTTGGGTTTTGCAGGAGGGATGTAGGTAAGGCCCATAGCTGCCCATTTCTTCATCAGCAACAGCTGTCCATATGTATGTAATTTGGTGTGACATTTGAAACCTTCCACCCCTGAGAGAAGTGTCAGGACAACAATAATACTTGTTGTACAGCCAATTGTAATTGATAGTTTCCATGTCCAGCAGACATGTGTGCGGAATGGGCAGCTATGTATGGGGCATAATTTTTTTGTGGGTACAGAGTGCCCCTTTTTTTTTTTCAGGTGAGAGTGGTATGTCAGGTGAAGGAAGTCGGTATAGCTGGGGAGGTAGGTTGGGTAGGTCAACAGACAAGACAAACAAGACGCATACAGGGGCGGTGTATGACACGTGTGGGGGGGTTACACAATTGACGGGGACGGATGTTTGGATATCCAGAGCCCATGAGCCCACAGATGGCAACAGTGGAACTGATATCCCCACCCATGGGCAGTTGCCAATGTTCCTTCACTGCCTAGGATGGGGCTGTTCAGGGGGCTGTGTAGGCTGGGCAACAGGCATGCCCATAAGTTGTGCCACCTGTGCCTCAAGCTGGCGTAGGGGCCCAAGAACAGAGTCCCGGATCTCCCTACACACCACAGTCTGGACGCTATGGAGGGTGAGTGGTGGTTCTCCTCCGGCCACACTTGCGGGGGGGGGGCAGGCCCCATCCCCTGCAGTGCTTCCACCCGCAGGTGGCACAGGGCCACCGGAGGAGGGTCCAGACTGGGCACTAGTGCCAGGTGCACTCGCCTGCTGAGGTGGGAGAGGTGGGTCCGCTGGAACCCGCCTTCCCTGTCATCCTATGTTTTGCATTATGTCATGACAGTTTGGGTTAGTAACATACAATACCATTCGCAATTAATTGTAACAGCATGCATTAGTATTCCCATTAACCAAACACCCAGATATTCACACCATTGAACAGCGAGCATAACACATGCATAATTTGAACAGCAATACACAGTCCAACAACATGCAAGGTTGATTGATGGCAACAGGCCATCAGGTTTGGATGTATGAACAGGGCAGATGCATCAACCTATATGCAAATATTTATGACCCAACAGGACAAATGTCCAGGGGTGTTAATTGTGATTTCACATACCAATTTCACATGGAATGGATTATATGTGGTTATAGGGTGGGGTGAAGAAAATATTATTAACACCTTCGAATACCAATGCATATGCTGTACATTTCTAATAGCTGCAGATATATACACGCTACTGTTCTAACTACAGTTTCCTATATGATAACTACTTCAATTTGGTGATAGGACTGTTACTGCTACATCAATATACATTTTATTGTTATTCATACACGTTCATATCTGGCTTTGTTCAGCTACATCATCCTGCTACATTTGCTTTATATAGCTATAGACAACTGTGGATGTTTGGTATTTCAGACAATCATACTATCTGCATATTGCAGACTGAGAGCAACATATCCAGATTTTGGGATACACATTCCAGCTGCAGCAACACTTTGAACACATTTCACAGTTTGGTTCTACTTGTCACATTCATTTCATTCTGTACTGACTGCAGTATACTTTATTCAGGGGTTATTACTACTTTATTGGTGGATTCATAACTCTTTCTCACACTCTCTCACTTGTTTTCATTTTACTATTCAGGATGGTACTTACTTCTAGGCTTTATTGACATGTTTTACCTGTAGTTATTACAATCCTTTCCAGCAGTCTCACTTCTGTCATGTTTCAGTATTTCAATAGGGATATATTTCACACATGTGATTTGCTCATCTTCTGCAGCTGTACTTTTCAGCCTGCTGCAGGTTGTGTACTATTATATTACAGGTGGGGCATCTTTATTTCAGACTTTATTTCACACATTTTCATTTTTCTGTTTGGATTACAGACTGCAACACACTTTTGTAATCTAGCAATACTTGCAAACACTCTTACACTGTTACTTGCACATTTTATTACTTAGTGACTACACTGCACTCTTTTGCTAACTGTCATACTTTTATATTTCTTTACAGTTACTGGGAGTGGATTACTGACCTGCCTGGTGGCGCAACCGCACCAGCCTATCGCCATAGGCTCTGCGGTTCGCAGAACGGACAACTGCAGCTGTAATATAAATGAAGTAATATTGGAATACACATCTCCATAATATCAGCTAGTTTAATTTCTTACATACATAATTAAATGTAACTTACTCAGTAGTAGGGCGTTGGGCATTTGCCGGGCCTCCTGGATCCAAAGATTCAATTGGTCCTGCTTATGTCTCTTCAGGTCCGCATGGTGGTGACGGACCTGCTCACCAGTCCTTGGAATCCCTGTGGCACTGGTGAGATCATGAGCCAACTGGTCCCATGCCTCAGCCCTATATGCTTCCCACAGGACCTGGCCCTGCATGAGTTGGGCCTCATGATTGTGGACTAGGTGCCAGACCATGTATCTGGACTCCTCAATGCCCCACCTCTGTGCTTGAAAGCAACTACCCTCACCTACTCCTGACATTCTGGCTGCAAGTTAGTTCTACAATCGTTTATGCTGTGTATTCCTGCCTATGGGGCTTATATATGCCGTTTTTCCTGCACTTATCTGTGATTGGCCATTTTGGAATTGTATCAACTTCACAAGACCTGCTTTGTCATGCTCCACTTTCTATTCATTCCTATATATTTGCTATTACTGCATTTCTAAGTACAGCTGTCATGGCTTAGTGGTTCAGTACCTTGACTATGGTGCATGGTATCCTGGGTTTGAACCTGGCCACTGCTTTTTATATTTTATGACTGTCTAGACAGGCTAGGGGTGTGTCTGTGTAAAGGCAGTTTTGATACAGCTTGCTCAACGTTGCCCGTCGGTAAGCTTGTTGGCGCGGTGTGCAGCTCCGCGCAAACGAGTTACGCTAGTTTACGCTTCATTTGGCTGTCAGCACACATATTACGCTCAGCTCAGCTAAGGGCACACAGTTTCAGCATGTTAAACCACTGCTCACCTACGGGCACTCATTTTACACCTGTTAAACCACTGCTCACCTACACCACTTTAAACTGTAGCTCAGCTATAGGCACATCTGGCATTTTTTATTGTTTTGTTATCTCACATTTCTTCAAGATAAATGGCCTATTTCATTGCATTTTACATAGAATATAATTTTATATGTGTACATATTTGTTAGGGACTTGTTTCATGCTTATTTTACTAAAAATAAAAATTGATGTTGTGGGGGCTCGAACCATGACTGCCTTCTCTTCGGCCGACATCTCTACCGCTATGCTATTGCTTCTTGGCTTATTTCGCATATTTAGTTCTTATATGCTTTTCCACTGACTGCTAACTGTGGCTAAGCTACGGGCATTTATATATTTTATGTTCATAGTCTGTGGGGGCATGTGTTGTGTTGTGTTTATTCACATTTACATGGACTCTGTCGTGGGTGTTTACTTTGAGCACTTTTACTCTTCTGGGGGCGTGCCCGCTTGCAGGGCTCGGCCTACGGACACGCCCCCTACTGTCTTCCACGGTCCGTGTTAGCCTTAGGTGTGATTCAGCATGCCCTCATGCATAAGCATGACATGCTGACGTCACACCGTTTAACTGCAGCCTCTGTGTAAGCCTTGTATCTCTTACACGGAGGCTTCGTGAATCCTGCCCTTTGTCTTAACAATTAACATCCTGAAGGTTTCATAGCTTGCAGATACTGAACTGAGGCTGATGTGTCTACAGAACCCCATATGCATTATAATTTAAAGAAATCTGAAGCATTTCACTAAGAACTAGTAACATTAAGTACTTATTCTTCTGTTTCCAATCATAAGACTTTTATAATAATATTGGAACACTCTGTCAGGGAATGCAGCTGAGTATCTATGTGTGTTTGTAGTTACTAAGTGCTGTAGAGATAGGTTCTAAGAAGATTCAGCTAAATATCAAACAGGAACTTCTGTTATAAAACACAGTGAGCTAAGGTATAGGCAATGGCTGCTCAGTGCCAATATCAGGTTGGAGAACAGTGCACACTATCAAAGGATTAATTCACTTTACATACATACATTAGTCAGGGTTCAGAAAAATTCTATATCTGTTCCCTAAAACAATTTTTGCTAACAGAGAAAGTGGTCAATGTCACTATATAAAATTCTGTCAAAAACCAGGAGTGCCAAAAGATGAAGAGATTTCATTACATTTTTTTTTTCATTTTGGGCTCAGCCTTTATCAGCAAAGCATGTATTAAATAGCAGGGAGTGTCAGGAGAGGCCTGCGACAGCAAGGCATGCAATTTTCCCCTCTACAGTCTGCTAAAGAAATATTACTTTGAAGTCATGTTTGATTGGTTGTATGCTAGTTTTGTTTCATCTGTAATCTTGACCATTAATTCTGAATGCCCTTAAGAGTAAATGGATTCACTGACACTGCTTACATAGAATTATTCAGATTCTTGTGCTCTTCATATTGTAACTAAAATTTTTTTGGAGTAAAGTACATTTCTGCAGTAAGTTTACATAGTCTTATACTTAGCTACATAGTTTTATTCAGTTAAAAACAATAATTTGTCTACCTTCAAGAGTGTTCTATAGACCAACACTACCTTACATCATACCTCTCAACCTCTTACCACAAGAAAACTGGACAGAGCCAGAGGCCTAAAAACAGGGACAGATTTTAAATATTTTTCTAATAAACTTAGAACATTGCTAGAATAACAGGATTTGCATTAGCATTCATTTTCTGTAAGATATGAAATCTGAAACTCAAATGCATGTCGTTATTTAATTACTTTAATCCTTAGATCATCCCACTAATTTGTCAAAAACACAATTTTTATGAGGAACAGACCTAAAATATGAGGCAAAAATCTGGACATTCTTCGAAAACCTGTATAGTTGAGAGGTATACCTTACATGTTAAAAGTTGGTTACAACATCCCATTCTATTTTTAGTCAGGTTTATATAAATATTTGTGTATTCATTTTGCATGTAATAAACTTAGCTATTATTCCTTATGTTTTATTAAGCTGGGGCAATCTTCAATAGTTGAGCATGCTACAGACAGAAATACATTTACTTTGTGTAATAGGATCATACGTTTTAATGGTATTTTAATCACTGAAAATGGAACACAGAGGGGGATTCTGACAGCAATGAATCTTATTCACTAAGTTCAAACGAGTCTGGTAAATCAAAATCATATGTGCCACAGAAGGTGGTAATGTATCTTACTGAAGCTAGCTTCAACAAAGTCAGGTTAATTTAAAAAAGCCCTGTGAACTATAGCTTCTCTGTAGTTGCTATTTTTCCCCAGATTAGATGACATCATAAGTAGTTATAATAACAAAGTACATAAATTGGAGGAATATGTCCATTCACCCTTCCCCAGAAAACATGCTATTTTTCCCCAGATTAGATGACATCATAAGTAGTTATAATAACAAAGTACATAAATTGGAGGAATATGTCCATTCACCCTTCCCCAGAAAACATGATTATATCCTTTTTTCTTCAACCGGTGAAGACTCATTTTGTTGGGTTCTGTTCAGTAAAAAAGCAGTCACCCAAAAGGTTAAATGAATTGTGTAATAACTATCACAGAATGATTCTGCAATAAGTTCAGAACCAGCAGAGCTCTGCATTGTGCTGAACTGAAAATGGTGCTACATTTCTAAGTTGTACTCCTATATTTAATTCAAAATCATTAACCAAATGTCAGTAATTTTGCTAATTAAAAGTGCATGGCATATTGAAGTAGACTTCGGTAAACATTTTAGGCCACATTGTTACTTATACAATTCATTGTTTGTTAATCAATTCTACTCAATTAAATTAAATTAGATTAAATTAAATTAAATTAATTTGGTTCCAAAGTTTGTGTTTAAATAGAAACCTGAGATCTGGGAGTTTTAAGATTTATTAGCATCACGGTCTTATTATTATTATTATTATTATTATTATTATTATTATTATTATTATTATTATTATATGAAGATAAATTATTATTTACCTTCAAAGATTGGTTAGCCTAACTAGACATGTAGCCTACTTCCGTGGAAAACTTTCAGTGATCTTTTTCTAATTTTTTGGGGGGGGCCCACCCCCCCACTCCTATCCATTGCTATTAATCTCTTGCCTGCTTATTTGATTCGTATGATCTCTTCTGGCTGGCCATAACCACAAGAGGTGACAAGTTGTGACCTTTGCAACCTTAGGCAGAAATCCCATTCTCCCGGGATGGAGAGATAAACCCATAAAATGCTTGTGATTTCAACCCTTCCTTACTGACGTATCGCATGGTCTGCTCTCTCATCTCAAGAATCCTTGGACTCAATCCCACTGTACCATAGAGATGGCCAGTGACCCAAGAATACTTGCATCTACTGTCCAAAGCTAAATTTACATACTCTCATCTGTCCCTGATTTTGCAGCATGCCACTGATTTTGCATATTACTTTTTGGTCTATTCCTCATAATTTTTATGTTTTCTTGTAAATCGCTGAGGCCAGCAGTAAATAATATTGAAAAGCATTTGCATTACATGCTTCATATCCTAAAGAAAATTCATGGTAATTTAAAAAACTCTTATTCTAGCAGCCTTGTAAGTATATAAGAGAAATTTGCCTTTAATACCAAGCATTTGCCCCTTATTATTTTATGGCTTTGTCTCTAATTCTTGGGTGAAGACGTTGACAGGTATTATTTTTTTATCAAAATTAGATGTGAAGCACAGAGCAAAATGACTATAACTGCTGGGAAGGGTCTGTTTGTTCAGTATAAACAGTCTGGCTCTGCATGCATAGAGTGCATTTGTGTGAAATAAGTTGGAATACTTGAGCTACTGTATGTTTCTATGAAACAAAGTTAAAATATATAGTAGTGATAATTACTTAGTTATTTTACCACAACCAGACACCTAAAGTGTACATAGTTAACAGCAAAGCTATTACAGATCTGTATGATAAGATCAAGCAGCCACAACATCAAATCCCAGTTCATCGAGAACTTCTTCTTCTTCTTTTGGCTGCTCCCATTAGGGGTTGCCACAGCAGATGAACTGTTTCCATTTCTTCCTGTCCTCTGCATCTTGTTCTGTCACACCAACCACCTGCATGTCCTCTCTCACCACATCCATAAACCTTATTGTAGGCCTCCGTCTTTTCCTGTTACCTGGCAGCTTCATCCTTAGCATCTTTTTCGCAATATACTCTGCATCCCTCCTCAGCACATGTCCAAACCAATGTAATATTGCACCTCTGGCTTTGTCTTCAAACCTTCCAACCTGGGCTGAGCCTCTAATATACTTATTCCTAATTCTGTCCATCCTCGTTGCACCCAGTGCAAATCTTAACATCTTCAACTCTGCCACGTCAAGCTCTGATTCCTGTCTTTTTGTCAATGCCACTGTCTCCAACCCATGTAACACAGCTGGTCTCACTACCCTCTTGTAGACCTTCCCTTTCACTCTTACTTGTACTCGTCTGTCACAAATCACTCCTGACACTCTTCTCCACCCACTCCATCCTGCCTGTACTCCCTTCTTCACCTCTCTTCCACACTCACCATTACTTTGAACTGTTGATCCCAAGTACTTAAACTCATCCACCTTCGCCACCTCTACTCCCTGCATCCTCACCATTCCTCTATCCTTCCTCTCATTCACACACATATATTCTGTCTTAGTCCAGCTGACCTTCATTCCTCTTCTCTCTAGAGCATATCTCCACCTCTCCAGGGTCTCCTCCAACTGTTCCCTACTCTCACTACAGATCACAATGTCATCTGCAAACATCATAGTCCACGGGGACTCCTGTCTGATCTCATCTGTCGACCTGTCCATCACCATTGCAAATAAGAAAGGGCTCAGAGCTGATCCTTGATGTAATCCCACCTCCACCTTAAATGCATCCATCACTCCAACTGCAGACCTCACTGCTGTCACACTACCCTCGTACATATCCTGTACTGCTCTTACATACTTCTCTGACACTCCCAACTTCATACAATACCACAACTCCCTCTCTAGGCACCCTGTCATATGCTTTCTCTAAATCCACAAAGACACAATGTAACTCCTTCTGACTTTCTCTGTACTTCTCCATCAACACTCTCAGAGCAAACACTGCATCTGTAGTGCTCTTTCCTGGCATGAAACCATACTGCTGATCACTAATCATCACCTCCCTTCTTAACCAAGCTTCCACTACTCTTTCCCATAACCTCATGCTGTGACTGATCATTTTAATCCCTCTGTAGTTACTACAGCTTTGCACATCACCCTTATTCTTAAAAATCGGTACCAAAACACTTTTTCTCCATTCCTCAGGCATCCTCTCACTTTCTAAGATTTAATTAAACAATCTAGTTAAAAACTCCATTGCCATTTCACCTAAACACCTCCATGCTTCTACAGGTATGTCATCTGGACCAACAGCCTTTCCATTCTTCATCCTCTTCATAGCTATCCCTACTTCCTCCTTGCTAATCCACTGCACGTCATGATTCACTATCTGCACATCATCCAACCTTCTCTCCCTCTCATTCTCTTCATTCATCAACCCCCAAAGTACTCTTTCCATCTGCTCAACACACTCTCCTTGCTTGTGAGTACATTTCCCTGATTATCCTTTATCACCCTTACCTGCTGCACCTCTTTACTAGCTCGGTCCCTCTGTCTATCCAATCGGTACAGGTCCTTTTCTCCCTCCTTAGTGTCCAACCTTTTATACAACTCTTCATACACCTTATCCTTAGCCTTCACCACCTCTCTCTTTGCCATGCACCTCATCTCCTTATACTCTTGTCTACTTTCTTCATCTCTTTGACAATCCAACTTCTTCTTCGCCAACCTCTTTCTCTGTATACTCTCCTGTACTTCTTCATTCCACCACCAGGTCTCCTTGTCCTCCTTCCTCTTTCCAGATGTCACACCAAGCCCCTTTCTAGCCATCTCTCTTACTAGCTCTGCTGTAGTTTCCCAGCTATTCGGTAACTCTTCACTGCCACCCAGTGCCTGTCTTAACTCTTCCCTGAACATCACCTCACAATTACCCCTTTTCAATTTCCACCATTTGAAATTGGTGCTGCCCTCACACTCATCCTCCTCTTTTTGATCACGAATGTCATCCTACAAACTGCCATCCTATGCTGCCTAAAAACACTTTCCCCTGCCACCACTTTACAGTCTCCAATCTCCTTCAGCCTGGCCCTTCTACATAAGATATAATCCACCTGTGTGCATCTTCCTCCACTCTTGTATGTCACCCTATGCTCCTCCCTATTGTTAAAATACGTATTCATCACAGCCATGTCCATCCTTTTCACAAAATCCACTACCATCTGACCTTCTGCATTCCTTTGCTTAACACCATACCTACCCATCACTTCCTCATCCCCTCTGTTCCCTTCACCAACATGCCCATTGAAATCTTCTCCAATCACCAGTCTCTCACCCTTGGGTACAGTCATCACCACTTCATCCAACTCACTCCAAAATGTTTCTTTCTCATCCATCGCACACCCAACTTGTGGAGCATATGCACTAACAACATTCATCATTACACCATCAATTTCCAACTTCATAAACATCACTCTATCCGACACTCTTTTCACCTCAAAACCACTCATCGAGAATACATCATGGAAAATACAATTGTCAAAAGCAGACTTGTTTGAATTTCATGTCACTGAAACGCAATAGTTGGCCCAACAGCTGAGACATTAACATCTTACATGTTACGTATGGTATGCATTCATTCTGACTTAAATTTAATTTCTGAGCTGTTGGCCAGTTATTGCAATTTGATGTGGTAAGATTCAAACAAGTTGGCTATTAACAATTGTATTCTTTGATGCTCTGGTCTTGATAACCTAGGATTCAATGTTGTGGTCATTCAATCTTTAATATAGCTCTAGCCATAACTGCTGGGTATGGAAGCTGTCTCTGAATGAAAATGGCTGGCAGTGGCTGTTATGGTAAAGTTAAAGTCATTAGTCTGGTTTTGCAGGACTAATGTACATTTCTATAAAGCAAGTTTGAATACGTTACCATTTTTTTATCAAAATCAGACATTTGAGGTGTACACAGCCAAATGGCTGTAATAGATGGTTATGGATATTGAAAGAGTATAACAGCAGTTCAAATAGTCTTAAGTTAAGAAGGTAAATACAAAAGAACATGAGCATTTATGCGTATTTCAAAAAATGTGTGCAGGATGCCCTGGTTTAAAAACTATCCAGGGACTAAGATACATGTAATCGACTACTACAATAGTTAGTACATTTTGCAGTAGAGACATTTTGCAATAGAGACTTTGTATAATTTGAACTTTGAATCTGACCATGCGTTATTACATTTAGATGAATCATATGAAAAAGTGAAAGACAGGAAACTGTTAAATAATTTCTGCTGATCTAATTTATATTTATTTTATTTTTATTTATTTTACATTTGTTAACCGGGCTAGTCTAGCTGGATATATGTCCATTTACAGTAGAGTCCCGGGGAGAAAAGCTCCACTAGAAACACTAAAAATAAGAAAGCAGTTCTAAATCTAAACAAGATAATAAGGATTATAAATAACACTAAATGTAGTAGTAACATAGAAAAATGAAAAACAATATTACAAGAAACGGCATACAGGGTAAAACAACTGTTTTAACATTATGATACAAGAAATAATTTGCAATAGATAATACTTAATGTTCATAGGTAGTTCCTATAGGTTTCTATGATTATGATCTCTACAGTCAGAGGTAGTGAGAAGAGATAACTTAATTAAACAAAGTAGGATCTTGTAAAATATTAGTGGAGAGGGCACAGAATTAGACAGGGTTACTGCAGGGAAATAGCTAATGAGATTTGAGGTGTCTTTTGAGATTTTGTTTAAAGAGGGGTACGGAGGTGAGTGAAGAGAGTTCATTAGGTAGTAGGTTCCACACTTTTCCAGCAGTGTTTGAGAACATGGAATCCCCTGCCAAGTTGTTGGCCTTGATTATACTAACTAGGAGTTTGCTTGAAAAGTGTAATGTATTAAGATTTTTGTAGGGGATGATGAGGTTAGAGAGGATAGGAATGTTATTAGGTTGATTTAGGATTTTATGGGCAATGGTAAGCTGGGTAAGATGGAGTTGGTTTTGTAGTTCTAGCCAACCGAGCTGTTTTAGATTCTGACAATGGTGAGTTCTAAAGGGATTCCCAGAGGCAAATCTGGCAATGTTATTGTAGGAGTTAGCTAACTTGAGAAGATTCTTTTATTTCAAATTAGTGTACATGGGTGAGGCGTAAAGAAGAGTTGAGATTAGATGGGAATGGGCAATTGTGGTTCTGGCTATAGGAGTCAGGAAGTATTTAATCCTGTATAGGGAGCCCATTTTTCTATTTACTGTTTTTATAGTGATGTTAATATGGCTATCAAAGGTAAGGTTATTATCTATTGTAATTCCTAAGAGTTTGGTGGTGGAGTCTGGGGATATGAGGGCACCAGTGTTAGATATTACTGAGAAATCTACAGGGGAGGACTTGCTAGGAGTAAAGAGTAGGAGCTTGTTTTTTTGGGCTTCAAGAGGAGACAACGTTTTAAGATCCATGTCACTACAGTATTGAATACAATCTGAGTCAGGGATTGCAGTTCAGAAGAGGAATTGGCTGACCATATAATTGTTCAATCATCAGCATATTGAATGCAGGTAGCTTGGGGAATTGCTAAGTATAGATAATTGATAAATAGTGAGAACAAGAGAGGACCTAGAATGGAGCCCTGAGGGACTCCAAGGGTGACTGGAAGGTGTGATGATATGTTGTTCTCCCAAAGCACTGCTTGTTGCCTATTACTGAGGTAGGAATTGAACCATTGTACAGCCTGAGTGTCAAGAGAAAGGGATTTGAGAATATTTATAAGCAGAGGGTGGTTTACCATAGCAAAGGCTTTAGAAAGATCAATGAAGAGTGCTGAAGAGAGGATTTTATTATTACGGTTTGTGTTAATGGAATCAGTGAAGAATAAGAGGGCAGTGGTGCTACTGTGAAATGGTCTAAAACCATGCTGGCTATTAGCTAGTATATTGTATTGAATTAAATGTTCCAGTAGCTGCCGATGAATGCATTTTTCCATGATTTTAGCTAAGGGTGATAGAAGGGCTATGGGTCTGTAGTTAGAATATTCATATGAGTTACCACCTTTGTGTAGGGGTATAATGTGAGAGATTTTCCAGATGGCTGGGATAGTTCTCTCATCAATGGTTCTGTTAATAAGGATAGATATAGGACAGGCTATGGCTTTTGCAGCTTTTTGTAGATATTCTGATGGTATCTGGTCAGCAGAAGGAGTACATGGCTTAAGTTTTAGGAGAAGTTTAAAGATGCAGGTAGTAGAGATGGGTTGTAGTCGGAAAGAAGGGAGAGTGCTAGAATTGGGGGTAGAGAGGCTTGAGCTATCTGGGGATAGTTGACTGGATAGAGATTGTATAGCTTCTGTGAAGAAGGTATTGAAGGCATTGGCAGTTTGCTGGGGAGTGTTAAGACTAGACCCTAGTGGTGCTGGAGTACTGGAATGCCCTGGGTGAAGAAGTCTATTGATACTTGTCCAGAACTTTTGTGGAGTACTTTGGTGGGTTTTTTGCAGTTTGCAATAAAAGTTCTTTTTGTCTGTGAGTACAGCTTTTTTTGTTATATTTCTCAGTTGCCTAAAAGTTTGCTGGTCTGAGATATTTTTGGTGGCACGCCACTTAGCCCAAGATTTGTTCCTGATTAGGATGTTTTGTCTGTTTTTTTTTGAGAGCCAGGGGGCTGGTCTTGACTTGATTCTAATGGAATGCTTAGGTGTATGTTGGTCTAGGATAGTTAAGAATTTAGAGTTAAAGTATTTAACAGCCTCTTCAAGTGGGAGTCTTTTTAGAGGGTTCCAGTCACATGCACTCAGTTCACTTTGGAATTGCATAAGGTTAAAGTGTTTGATATTCCATGAGTTTTTATATGTGGGGGGGGGGTTAAAATGGCATTCTTTTGCCTGATAATATAGGTCAATGAGTGATCACTTATATCATCAGGTAAGGTTCCTACCCTATAGGTGTGGTGAAGTTTATTGATAAGAATCCAATCTAAGGTGCTCTCTTTTTTGCTTGGTTTGTTTATTCTGGTTGTGGAGTTGATGGTTTGAGAGAAACCATGAAGGTTGATATGGGAGGTAGAATTTTCAGTGTTAACACATTTCCAATCCATATTAAAGTCCCCTAGCATTATTGTTTCTTGTGGGTAAGTTGTTGACACCCAGTCTAGGATAACCTCTATTGTATTGGTGTTATTACCAGGTGGCAGGTAGATGCAGATAATGTATAAGGACTTACTTGGGTTGAGTTGTAGTCTGGAAATGAGGACTTCTGCATTATTGTCCAAGGGTGGGTTATATGGTGAAGAGGTGATTTGCAGGCATCTTTAAATAGAATTGCTACTCCCCCTCCCTTACGCTTTATGTGGTGTTGTCTCAATATAGTATATCCTGGAGGGATAATTTCAATATCTTTAGTTGCAGGTTTTAACCATGTCTCAGTCAGACATAGGATATCAAAGGAGTGAACTTCTAGGAGATAATGGAGATGGGCTACTTTATTGTTTAAACTCTGAATATTGAGTTGTGCTAGTAGGAGTGAGTTGGGAGGTTGAGAGGGAATTAGTGGGATAGAAGGATTGTGGTTATGAGTTTCAATTGTTGAGATATTTGTCAGGCCAGGGTTAGGATGAATGTCACGATCTTTTAATGAGAGGTTTTTTAGTCTTAGTCTGGGATTATGTATATTAATATTTGGATATGTATCTTTCTTTACTATGAAACTATAATATTTAATGTGTGTAAATCTGTGGTATTTGGCTAGCAGGTAGTTAGGTATGGCTGTAATGTTTATATAACTATGGGAGAGAGTAAGAGTCTGTGTAGCTGTTTGTTTGGAGGGGTAGTAAAACTGTAGATGTATCAGGTTTTCATAGGAGGTAAGGAGATAGGCTGAGCTTAGAATAGGTATGTGTATGGTAATGAGTAGTAGCTTGGTAAGGGTAGAGTGAGTTAGCATGTTTGTTGTAGGCATGTTACTATGTTTGGATAAGAGTTATTTGTTGGTGTTAGGATTAAAGTAAGACAATTAGAGAGGAAATAGGATGTGGTTAATTAATTTAAGTGGAGGGAAATTGTTAGTGGTTAGATGTCAGGTGGGGGTGTGGTTCTAAACAATTAGAGTAGTGGGATGTCTAATTGGTTGGATGGGGAAGAGGGTGTGGTAAGGAAGTATAAGTCCAGGGCCTCTGGGGGTGGGTGTAATTTGGGGGTAGGGTAGGGGAGCAGAGTGAGCCCACAGGGCGAATGGAGCGGGTAGAGACAAGAGAGGGAAGAATGTTGAAAAGAACAATCAGTGAAAAAGCATACGATGTAAGGTAGAGTAATATAAGAGGAGTGTAAAGAGATAGGGTACAAGTGGGAGGAGTATAGGAGGGGGTTTAGTAGGTAAAATACAATATATAAAAGGATGAAGTGGAGTGCAATAGAGTAGTCACAGAAATGAAGTGGAGAATATTTAACCATGAAACTTGGGCCAGGGATAGTAAAAAAATTAGATGCAGAGGTAGCAGGCAAACTGAGAGGGGAGAAGAGCTGGTGTTTCAGCATAGCATCTACCATCCTGCTCCCCAAAGCATTAAAAAGGAAGAACTCTAAAGTACACTGGAGATTCTGAGAGGACAGGCCAGGGATAAAAACTAAGAGGCTAGAAGTAAGGTACAAAGCTAGTATGGAGTAAAGGTACACAGTCTATATGGGAATGGCTGCTGGCTATCCTGGTTTAAAGCGACCTATTAGTCACCATAAATTAGTTATAACAATTCTAGAATGTACTGGCAGGTTTAGGATACAAACATACTTTTGATTTCTTTTTAATACTTTGGGGAACAGGATGGTAGATGCTATGCTGAAACACCAGATTGGAGTGGGTCCTTAGCCTTCAGGTCACAGGAGTCAGATTCCCAAGGACAGGATATGGAGCTCAGTGAGCTGGGTATTTTGCTTCCTTTTTAATGCTTTAGGGAGCAGGATGGTAGATGCTATGCTGAAACACCAAATTGGAGTGGGTCCTTAGCCTTCAGGTCAGAGGAGTTAGATTCCCAAGGACAGGATATGGAGCTCAGTGAGCTGGGTATTTTGCTTCCTTTTTAATACTTTGGGGAGCAGGATGGTAGATGTTATGCTGAAACACCAGATTGGAGTGGGTCCTTAGCCTTCAGGTCAAAAAGTCAGATTCCCAAGGACAGGATATGGAGCTCAGTGAGCTGGGTATTTTGCTTCCTTTTTAATACTTTGGGGAGCAGGATGGTAGATGATATGCTGAAACACCAGATTGGAGTGGGTCCTTAGACTTCAGGTCAGAGGAGTCAGATTCCCAAGGACAGGATATGGAGCTCAGTGAGCTGCATATTTTGCTTCCTTTTTAATACTTTGGGGAGCAGGATGGTAGATGCTATGCTGAAACACCAGACTGGAGTGGGTCCTTAGCCTTCAGGTCAGAGGAGTCAGATTCCCAAGGACAGGATATGGAGCTCAGTGAGCTGGGTATTTTGCTTCCTTTTTAATACTTTGGGGAGCAGGATGGTAGATGCTATGCTGAAACACCAGATTGGAGTGGGTCCTTAGCCTTCAGGTCAGAAAAGTCAGATTCCCAAGGACAGGATATGGAGCTCAGTGAGCTGGGTATTTTGCTTCCTTTTTAATACTTTGGGGAGCAGGATGGTAGATGCTATGCTGAAACACCAGAATGGAGTGGGTTGTTAGCCTTCAGGTCAGAGGAGTTAGATTCCCAAGGACAGGATATGGAGCTCAGTGAGCTGGGTATTTTGCTTCCTTTTTAATACTTTGGGGAGCAGGATGGTAGATGCTATGCTGAAACACCAGATTGGAGTGGGTCCTTAGCCTTCAGGTCAGAGGAGTCAGATTCCCAAGGACAGGATATGGAGCTCAGTGAGCTGGGTATTTTGCTTCCTTTTTAATACTTTGGGGAGCAGGATGGTAGATGCTATGCTGAAACACCAGATTGGAGTGGGTCCTTAGCCTTCAGGTCAGAGGAGTCAGATTCCCAAGGACAGGATATGGAGCTCAGTGAGCTGGGTATTTTGCTTCCTTTTTAATACTTTGGGGAGCAGGATGGTAGATGCTATGCTGAAACACCAAATTGGAGTGAATCCTTAGCCTTCAGGTCAGAGGAGTCAGATTCCCAAGGACAGGATATAGAGCTCAGTGAGCTGGGTATTATGATGGCTAAAGGTGCTGGGGCCAGGGTCGCTCAGCAGCTTGGGCTTCCTGGGATATTATATGTATATTATATATATAATAAATTTCAGTTACCCATCAAGAATGCATTTCTGGAAGAAAGAGGTAATGTATAAGCTTTAAATAAATTGTGCTATTTTATACATTTAAAGAAACTGAAGGACAGACTGTGGTTATGGATTGGTGGGTTAGAAGGAAAAACTGAACTGTATATGTTTGGGGTAAGTTGTATGCAGGAAACTAGTTACTTAAAGACAATACTAAATTCTTACTACAATATACAGGCCACTGCATGGTATTTTGAATGTACAAGTACTAAACTTCTGAAAGCAAAATGTGTTAAAATATATATGCAGGTAGATTGTAAGCTTATGAGTCATTAAAGTGAAGATAATTACATTTGTGAAGTCTGACCATTTCTGAGTAGACTTCCACAGAAGTAATAAAGAGGTAGCAGATGGTGTGCATTCAATTGATGTCACATTGTTAGAAGGAAAATAAAGGAAATAAAAGCTTCTGATGAGCAAAACGGAATGTAGGATTAATTTACAGTGGTTATCAGTCATACTGTATTACAGAAACTGGTAAACTTTTTAACATGGGTTAGATATTTTGAAGGCAGAAAGTGGCTTACAGTAGTTATCAGACATATAAAAAAAAAACGTATTACAGCAAATGAAGTTTGGTAGCAAACCAATTTATCCTGGGATATCTTCAATGGGGGAGGGGGTTAGATAAATATATATTAATGAGAGTTAAGAGGGTAAAGGGGAGGTAAGAGTTAAAATGGAATGAGGATGGATTGGGAGGAAATGAGGTAAGGGTAGGGAGGGGCTTAAGGGGTCTATGCAAGAGCAACTGGATAAGGAGTCACATTTTGGCATGAACTTGCTACCTGCCCTCCCTCTGTTTGGAATAGTGGGGATTGTGGTTATTTTATCAGTCTGTGTAGGGCGAAGAAGAGGGGCAAGCTTGCCCTCTTCTGTTCCTCCTTTGGTGCTGGATGTTCATTTCAGTGAGTTGGAAAAGGAAAGGAAGCAGTTGGACACTGCTTGGCAAATAAATTAGGCAAGCGGAGGTAAGGACGCTGCTTATTTGGTTGGATGTGTAATTCAGTAAATGATAAATGAAGTGAGTGGTGGGGCACTGCTTCATAAGTAAAGTAAGTTAGTGGAGGTATGGACTCTGTTTACTGGGTCAGGATGAGTGAGGTCATGCTGTCCCGATTAACATTACCTGGATGTTTATACTATGATTAAATCAACTATACTAGTTTTCAGTTGTAATTAATAAATGTTGGTTAAAAAGTTATGTTTATGGAAGTTTAATAAAGGTCATCAAATGTCATTCGGTGTGATGTGTTTAATGTAGGGGACCAGGACAAATAGCAGTTTGTCTAAAATGCTATTGACATTTTGAGGGTTGAATGTGATTCTGCTTTGAATAGGCCCCCCCATTTATAAGGAGTGGGTGAGCAAAAGTGAAGTGAAACATAGTGCTAAGCCAGGACAACTTTTAAGTAATGAAACTTTTAACATTAAATGAGAGTAGTATCCGGAACTTTCAGAGAACATGGCGAATAATAGAATTTAGATTTTTCATTTTTTTTTCAGTATACCAGAATGGTTGGTGAAATGAAAAAGGAAAGAGCTTAGGCTTTTGTACAATTCACAGCATTAGTCCTTTGAAGAAGATTAATGTCCAGGCATAGTTATGTTAAGTAAAGCTAGTTTAAACGTTGTTTCAGTAAGAGAATGAATGTTAAAACTACCAAAAGTTATTATTTTTTAGATATCCAAGGGAAGAAATGATGGCTAAGTAATATAGATGAATCTGTGGTATCAAGGAAGAGATCTAAACTGCATTATGCAATTTGTTCCAGTTAGCTACAGCAATTTCAGAGAAGCTTATTTTGGATTCTACTTTGAGAAGCTAAGGCATTTGTAATGACATAATGACATAGTGACATAGTATGATCAAAGTCATCTTGAAGAATATAAGGATAAAATCTGATTTTTAGCTTATTTTGATAAAGGGGCAATAGTTCAAACTGAGAAGTTGAAAAATTTGACTGGATAAGGGAAGCCCGCTGGAGCTGGAATAGAGAGCCACTTGGTCCTCTCATAGTGTAAATTAATAATATCCAGTTTTATGTGTCGGGGGTAAACCTAAATACTTTATTAATAGCTGTTTGAAGCAGGTGAGCACTTTAGTTAGCACTAAGTATAGTTATGAAAAATGTATAGTCTAAGTGATATTAAGTTAATAATAACTGCCTGTGGTCCCTGAACTTGAAGAACACGATGCTGAGATGTTTATAAACTGTTCCTGAACTGATTTCTGTATGTGACTTGAGGAATGAAAGGGATCAATTTAGAAGACATGCTATTTGTTTTGCTGTGCCTACTGAATCTTATTTTTGTTACAGTCAATGACAGTGGAAAGGGTGAACTGACAACGTTGGGGGAGTTCCAGAAAAATATTACAGACATTTTTATGTTTAACATACTTATGACTTGAAATCCATTGGCATAAATGAGTAAAATTAGTTTTTAACTGATTCTCTCAATGAAAGGGAAAGGGCCTGTGGAGTGAAAAATTGTATCTACTACACAAAGAGTTATAGCTGAGGGGAGTATGCAGTTTGTTAACTCATGAATATATAGATAGAGAATTGGCTAGGTCCCAGCTTAGAACCGTGAGGGCACCTTTACCAGATGCACAACAGTCACAAGGCTGATTAACACCAGGAATGTTATAAGTTTTTTGACACAGGTTGTCCTAAAACAACTGACTGCATTTGTGCCAAATCCATTACTTTGAAGTTTTTGAAGAAAGACAGGGTGGTCTTCTGTATCAAAGGTTCTTTTTAAGTAAAAAAGTAGACCACTGGCCAGGTACCCATTATCTATGATGTTATATATTTTATCAGTTATAGTACATATTGCAGTAAGTGCATTATGTCCCAGTATGATTCTATTTTGAAATTCAGAATGAAGTCCGTGTTTATTAAAATGGTCCATCATTTGACTGTAAAATAACTTTTGAATTTTTTTTTCAAAGAGGTGTAGATGGATATCGACCAATATTCTTATTTGTTTGAAGGAGTTGCAGTTTTAGGTACAGGTATTATAAAAGCAGTTTGAATTTGAGGTGGGACTATCATGGTGGTGACAGTTTATATTTGTAAATTATTGATTTGGTTGAGCTGCCATGTTGTTCCTTTGTGGGGTATTTAGGAGTGATTCTGATTGATTTGATTGTAATAGCCTTGTAATAAACAGAACGTGGTAAAACATGATTTATGAGTTCAAAAATAACTGATTGGATTTGGAGGGGGGGTTGTGCTGGGGGAGGAGATGATTTTTTTTGTAAGTATAGTGAGTGCTGAGAAAGTGTAATTATTTACCAATAAAACAGATATTCTTTTGGAAGATTTGGCCCAGATCAGAGCTGTTTTTACTTGATAATTAAAGTTTTGTCTAGTAATTTTCGAAAATAACTTGGGTTATGTTTTTTTAATAAGGTTTTAGCCTTCTTGATATTTACATTTCCATATTTATATTGCTAAGTTTGGTAAAAGCTATGTGGGCTGCTTGTTGATTTGAGGCTTTTCATTACTTCTAAGCTTTATGACAAAATTTCATTACTTCTTTTAGCTCCATATTTATTCAATGGTAGGTTCTAGGAAAACGAAGTAAGAAGGATGGATTTGTGTAAGTGTCAGATATTTGAAGTCATAGGAAGGAGGCATGATCTTTTTTATCTTTATGGATTAGTACTGAAGAACAAAGAATAATCAGTAATAAAAAACACTTGGCACGACAGGACCCGGAAGCACGTAAACAAAGGCTTTCAAAATAAGCAGATGAAGAGATCAAACAGCTGCTAGGTCTCCAAAAGATCTTTTTAACATAACAAGGCAAAGTAAAATCCACAATATCTTCTAATCAGTCTGGAAGATGAAAATGAGATATTTATTTGTGATAGCGAAAGCAAACTGGGAACAGTGGAAATGTTTTTGAGAGATACCTCTGAAGTCATTTCTATCAGACCTTCATTTGGGCAAGATAGAGAGATCATGCTGTATACCCCATGTACATTGTTTCATTCTTGGCCTATTATTACAGCTATGATCAGATGTTTGATTATGACTTTGACTTTATTCTTCTCTATGCATTTTCCTAGGGACTGGTACATTGTTTTTATCATAGCGCAGTTGGATTTTATTCAGTAACAATATCCTGTTTAGCAGAATGGTTTCATTACTGCAAGTGTTGTCTAGAGATCCTTGAATATCCCCAGACCTTGACCTGCATTTATCTGTCAGTAGAACTGCATGTGTGTTAGGTTGTCTTTCTGGTTAATTCTTGTAGTGATGTTACCATGACTCAACAGCATGTGAGACCAAAGAAGACCAAAGCACTTTTTATTAACTCCACTGTCAAGGATCCTAATTAGGACTCCTTGAAATAACTATAATCCAAAAAAATGGGAGTGGTACCAAACCAAGCTCGATGTGGTGGAGTATTTTGGATAATCTTGTTTATTTAGATCTGTCTAACACACACTATATAAAAGATTCTTTTAAACACCCCAGAATTAAAAATATGCACTCACGAACTTTCGCTAAAAACCTTTGGATTTACCTTTTGGAGTTTGATTTATTAATTCTCAAAATATTGTTGTAATTGGGTAGCAAGAAAAGGAGATCATTCATTCGAGTATTAGATTTTGTTCAGAAACATGCAAGCGGATAAATGCTGTTTTTTGTGTATATGCTTCATACTTAGACATTGTGTGCCTCATATATATAAACAACCAGGAATGCCATTAATAAAAACTTTCATACATTCATTAGTCATCCATTGTCATCGATAATTTGTATATATTTTAGCTTGCAATATTGTTTTTTCATTGGTTACCATTACTATACCTAACCAATAACCCTGATGGGAATAGCATATTATGATTGGTTGCTAGTTAGCATGCTGTCCAATAAGATAAGTTATGCCAGACCACAAATCAGGAGCTCTGGAAATTGGGTGATGTATTAGCTAAGCCAATGCACAATGAGCATGAATTGCCTCTGAGTGTTGTCAGAGGGTGGAGGCCTAGGCAGAAGGGATGGCCAATCCTGTGTAGTGGTAGGTCTGGGGGTTTTGTCTAAAAGCCCAGTTCAATGCCGAAACATAGAGCTCAAGGTGGGAATGTCCATGTGATACTTGATTGGTATGGGGGGTGGACCAATCAGGAGAAAACATGCAGTACTGCTGGTGGTAAATATTGGGCCAATCAGAACCATAGGAGGATTTGGCGGGCTTGAATTTCTGAGCCAGTGGGAATATTGGGTTGGCTTGAACCCGATTGGCCAATTCCTAGGGGGTGTGTTTGAGATTTGGAGAGGGTTGGGTGGTGGTAGAAGAAGCCTAATTGGTCAATGTAATCCTTGGGCTTATTGAGGAATACTTGATTGGTTAAGGGTGGTGGTCCAACCAGGAGAATAGATGTACCATTGCTGGTGGTAAATGATGGGCCAGTCATAGCCTATGGGAAATTTGGTGGGCATGACTGATGGATCCAATAGGAGTATTACGTTGGTGCAAACCTGATTGGCTAACAGTAGGGAGGTGTGTTTGAGGACCTACCATAGTTGGGTGGTGGTTGAGAATCTCAATTGATTTATATAATTGCTAGGCTTCTCATGAATGGGCCTAAAATAGGCCTCCAGTATAGTTTCATTGGGTGATATCAAGGTAGCAATAGCTCAGGATGGATGGCGTAAAAGCTAATGTATTAATCACTAAGACAGTCTGGCATGAATAGAGCATTAAAACTTCTATCCTAAATTTCATGAAAATTAGTAGGAGACAACCAATATAAAAACTAGTTAATCACTAACTGTAAAGACAAAAACTAAAATCACAAATTTGAAAAGATAGTAGAACAACCCAGCTGATAGCAGTTACATGAAAGGCGGTTAGTGGGAGAGGGGGATAATCACCAGAACACCCCTATTGGGGTCCTTATGGATGGCCAGTAAACTAGGACATGAGCTTAAAAGCAATAAAGCTTCTCATTTATAGTTATTTTTTCTATTTATGTTTTTTCAAAGTATTTTATCAAAGCAGTTTACTTCCATGTCTGTCTCAGATAATACAATACACTTTGTGTGATCCCCACTGGGGCAGTTTCATGGATATTTTCCATCCCTTTCTAGGCATGGCCATATACTGATTGATATAAATAATTATGAATGTTCCATCTGAACCAAGGTACTACTTTAATCTAATAATGTATTTAATTGTAAGGTTTAAACTATTGGAAACAAGTTTCAAATGCCCTAGAGGGGATGATTTGGAAAGGATTGACTATAAACACCAAGCTCATATCCTAGTTTACTGGCCATACATATGTGCCCCAATAGGGGCATTCTGGTGACTATACCCCTCTCCCACTAACCGTCTTTCATGTAACTGCTATCAGCCGTATTGTTCTACTAACTTTAACTTTTCAACTGTGTGATTTTAATTTTTGTCTTTACAGTTAGTGATTAACTATTTTTTAAATTGGCGGTCTCATACTAATTTTCATAAACTTTAGGATAGAAGTTTTAATGCTCAATTCATGCCAGACTGTCTTATTGATTAATACATTGGCTTTTACTCCATCCATCCCAAGCTTTTACTAGCTCGATATCACCCAATGAAACCATACTGGTGGCCTATTTTTGGCCCACTCACAAGAAGCCTGGCGATTACGTAAATCAATTGGGCTTCTCAACCACCACCCAACCATCATAGGTGCTCAAACATACCTCCCTGTGGCTAGCAAATCAGGTTATCACCAATGAGATACTCCTATTGGATCCATCACTCATACCAACCAAATTTCCCCTAGGCCATGATTGGCCCACATCATTTACTGCCAGCAGTGTTAAGTCTATTTTCCTGGTTGGCCCACCACCCTTAACCAATCAAGTATTCTTCGATAAGCTCAGCGATTACATAAACCATTTGGGCTGTAGTACAGATTGAATGATTGGTTTGCTTTGTACTGCAAACAAACAGCTTTGTGGCAATTTATTATTTATACGTATTGTTGAGTATTTATGAAGATCGATTTCTTCTAATGGCTGGCATTAACAGAATAAAGTTAGTTTTATGTTTTTATTTTTGCATTTAACTCATAATGCCTATTTTAATTTTGCTTTATAGTACTTACAGTATAAGCAGTGCAATAAATTTGAACTTGATCTAAATAGATGAAATAAAGTTAATATGTGGGAGTTAAAGTTGTTAATAAGATTATTGCTGTTGCAGAAATAATGACAGCATTGTAAGACCGGTATAGAAAAAATGGCTGGGTATGATGAAGTTAACTAGCTGTGTATTTTATAATAGTTTGAGACATGGCATAGAACTGCTATAACTGCTATTTATAATATTGTGTATGACACAAATATGAAGTTCTTGTGGACAGAATCGAATAAGATGGATTTACAAAACTGTGATCCCTATATTTTTTTTATATAGAAGAATAGGGAAGGCAGAGCTCTGTATCAAGTAATGATGTCTGAGAGGTTTTAGGGACAGTAAAGGTCTCATTGACAGAAAGATAGAGGCAAGCTGCAGGGAGTGATTTGGAGTTTAAAAACATTAAATGCATATGATCTGGGAAGCTATAGAAATAAAACAGCTGCTTAGAAAGTATAATTTTGGTAATAGTTTCAAAACTGTATAGATTATGTTTATACCTGTTCATACTTAACACACTTGAAATAGACATATGGGCAAAATAACTCAAATAGAGATAGAAGTAAAGCAGGATTTTCCTATAGTTCATTGTTGTTTGGCTTATATATGAAACTAGCAGCATGAAATGTTTAACACATTTTTTGAAAAAATATTAATTCCTGGGATTCAAAACCATTTGCCACATCATAGTAAGGAATTGTACGTGACAAATGGCGATGTGCAGGGTGTATATGATTCATAGATACACTGAGCACAAGTAAGGGAGAATGAGAAGCAGAGATGCATGCTGTATATATTAATGGTAGTATAATTTATTTTTTTATTTATTTGTATTTCTTTTCCAGGGTACAGCAGTAATCTCTATGGATCTTTTTCACACTCAGGCTGGAAGCGGTGCCTAGTTAAATGAATTGAACAAAAAAATGGTTAAGCAATGCCAATACCATTATTAAAACGAAGCTTTCAGATAAAAAATCCTTCATCGGTGTGATAAAACACAATAATTTTAGCACATTTATATAGCAACTTAACATAGTCACAAGGCAACCAACAACCAACCAAAATGTAAGGACAATTAAGAACATATCAATTAAAATGATGTGTCTCACAACAATTATTTAAGGAAGAGTTGTTTATGTTTTAAGACTGGTTTGATTGTAACCATCTTATTTATACTAGGTAAATGATCAGCCCTTAAGTTAATTATCCAACTATACTCTTTGAACTCCAAATTATTATTTGTATCTCCACCTCTTAGGGTTTTATATAAAATATCAATAACTCTAAAGGTGAATTCATGCTGATTACTAAACTCTGCTATATGTTTATCAATAGCATTGGATAAAATAGCTCTACGAGCATCTGATCTGTGTTCAAGTATGCAGTCCCTCACTCTTTCAGTTGATTTACCTACATAAAAACTAGGACAGCATTTACATGTAGCGAAATAAACCATATATGAAGTATTACAAGTAGCTGTACATGTAAAAATGTATTAATTTTGTGTTACTGGATGGATAAAAACATTGCTATTACAAATAGCATTACAACAAGAGCAGTTGGAGCAGAGATAAGTACCTGCTTTATTAAAAACCAATCGTATTTTATCCATTTGCATATCTTTATAACATAATCTATTTTTTAAATTGGTGCAATTCCTAAAGGCAAAAGATGGATGCTCAGGTATAATATTAGATAGTTCAGGTAAAACCCTTAATATATTCCAATTCTTAGAAATTATTGCTTAACCTCTAATGTGCACCTGCTATAAGTAGTTACATAATGTAAATATTCATTTTCTCTAAGTGAATGTTGAGCTGTGGTATCATTTAAGAAGTAGGGCTTAGCAGTATTATTTCTTGCATTAATGACTTTGCTTATTTCGTATCAAAGCATATTGCAATCATAACCCCTTCCTTCAAATTCAGCTGTCATAGTAGAAAGCTGCTCCATGCAAGTTTCATCTCTAATATTCAAACAACTTGCACATAGGTATTGACTCCTTACTATTCCTGGAAAGGTATGCTTTGGATGCATACTCTTTTTGTGCTAATACTTATTTTTATGCACAGGCTTCTTAGAAATACTTGTATGTTGATTCAAACAATCAGACATCAGGTTAACATCTAAAAAGTTGACATAACTAGCAGAAGAGGCCATCTCAAATTTTAAAAAGTCAGTAGTGTGGTTTAAATAATTAAAAAACAGGATAACACATCATATTCTCCTGCCCAAATAAAAAAACACGTCATCCACAAAGCATTTATAAAATCTAACCTCTGAGGAGAAATTAGTTGGTCCATTATAAATAATGTTCTCTTCCCATTCACTAAGAGTTAGGTTTGCATAAGTATTAGCGATGGAAGTACCCATCGCTATGCCAACTTTTTGATGGTATATTTGTTCATTGAAAATAAAAATATCATTGTTCACCATGAGGTCAAGAAGTTCACACAATGTTTCAATCTCCCTCCCTTTATAATGACTATGCCAGCATAAGATATTTCTTAGAATATTCATACCATATTGGTTGAGGATAACAGTAAAGAGGGATTTAATGTCTAGCGTGACCAAGAAAAAGGATTGTAAATTACTTGTTCGATACCATTTTGAAAGCTTATTCAAAAAAAACCCAGTATCTTTAATATAACTCTTTATGCACTCCTCAGCATGGAGAACATCGACGTCTGTGCAGTAACTGAAACCTGGTTCAAGGCTCCTGAGAGCACCCCAGTGTTACCAGGCTATACCTCGTATCATGCTTTTCGGCCCCAAAACCTGGGCTGAACCACAAAGGGAGGGGGAGTGTCCATATTCATCAAGGACACCCACACCTCCAGGTTAGTAGCAACACATGAAGCATCAGAGACCATACAGGTGCAACTAACCATAGGCAAAACTGCTATACAACTGGTAGCATGTTACAGACCACCCTCCCAATCTCAAGAACTCCACTCAGCTTTCCTGAAGACACTGGAGGATATGAATGTATCACAAAATACCATCATACTGGGAGACTTCAACTACCCAAACATAGATTGGGTACATTATTCTAGCCCTAATACCCTAGCCCAAAGGTTCCTGGAATTCATAAATTCAAATGCACTGGAACAATTAGTCACCTCTCCCACTAGGGAGATAATATAGTAGACCTGATCATCACAAACATGGGGACAAAATGCTCCACACCGGAAGTATACCCCTCACTAGTGAGATCTGACCACAAACTAATCACCCTGGATATACATATCCCACCTCCACCCCCAGCACAAAAGACCACAGTGAAAAACTTCTCAAAAGCAGACTTCACTCTTCTTAAGACTGAGATGGTATCCTTTAAGCCCACTGTGCCAGTGGATACCACATCCCACAATGCCGAATCCTTCACAAATGCTTTCTATGGACATCTCCAAGAATGCATGGATCATGCAATCCCAAACAAATCCAAGTCCCTCTCCACCAAAGGTAAGCATCCTGTCTGGTTGACCTCAGCCATAAACAAATTGTCAGAGCAAAATCCCATGAAGGGAAGACATCTCTGATCAACATTAGCAAAAAACTACGTTCTCTCATAAAAACATCCAAGGCCAACTTTGAGAGAAAAATCGCTAAGGACACTAAAGATAACCACAAAGCCTTCTTCAGCTATGTCAGAAACCTGGGCGGAAACCCTCAGATATGCTCAGAGTTGGTTCACAACAATAAAAAATACACTGAACCCACAGATATTGCCAACATTCTGGCTGACAGGTTCAGTGCAAATTTCTCCCCTCCTTCACCCCCAAAAGAAGAAATACTTATCCCAGCTGAATGTAATCTCCCTGTCATCTCAGATGTCCAAGTGAGAACTGCCCTAAACAAAGCAAAAAAACACAGCATCAATGGGACCTGATGGTATCCCAGGTTTCGTGTTAAGTGAACTCCAAGAGGAGCTAAACCCACACATAAAAATGCTATTTAACCTTAGCCTTACTTCGGGATATGTACCTGAACACTGGCGTACAGCAACAGTGGTCCCACTCCACAAGGGGGGGGTGCCTCTACAGACCCTGGAAACTACCGCCCCATAAGCTTAACCAGCCTGGTCTGCAAAGCTATGGAAAGAATCATTATGGAACTCATAAACAGAGACATAGGGGACCTACAGACACTTGACCCCACCCAGTTCTGCTTTGTAAAGGGCAGATCCTGCCTTTTAAACCTGGTTGACTTTTTCAAAACAGTCACTAGAGCCATTGACGAGGGCAAAGCAGTCCATACAGCCTACCTGGACTTGGCTAAGGCCTTCGACACAATACCCCACTCAGGCATCATAGATAAGCTCAACAGCTTAAATATAAACCCTTATGTCACTAGATGGGTTGCAAACTGGCTAAAGGACAGAACCCATAAAGTTAAAATCGCTGGAGCAATGTCAGACTCAAAGCCAGTCACAAGTGGTGTCCCACAGGGATCTGTCCTGGGACCCCTCTTGTTCGGCATTTATTTCTCAGATGTTAAAGCAAACACGGGAGGGCTGTGGCTGACAAAGTTCGCAAACGACTGCAAACTAGGCGCCATAGTCGATACACCAGCAGACACACACATCCTACAAAAAGGCCTCACAGAAACGGACAACTGGTGCCGGAGTCACGGCCTTAAACTAAATGCCAAAAAATGTATAGTCATCCCCTTTGTGAAAAACAAAGTACCCACAAACTATCACATAGACAACAACCCACTGAGCACTGAAAAAGTAATCAGAGACCTAGGGACCCAAGTCGACAGTGACCTCTCATTTGATACCCACGTTGCCAAAGTGGTTAGAAAAACATTCTACCTTGCACACCTCATCATGAAGGGATTCACATCCAGATCCAAGGATGTCATTGTACCCCTATATTCCTCCCTCATCAGACCCATGATTGAGTACAATGCCCCATTTGGTATGTACCTCACCCGGCATTTGCAACAGCTGGAGAGACCACAAAAGTACCTCACCAAGAGGATCAAGGGTCTCCAACATATGTCTTATTCTGCCAGACTAAAGAAACTTCAGCTCTATTCAGTATCATACCGCCTGCTCAGAGGTGATCTCTGCCTGACGTACAAGGCCATGTCCAATCAGGATCTGATGGACATGCTCCACCTCAAAAAATCCAAGTCCATCAGGACCACGAGAGCTAAAGACTTAAACCTCGGCACAAGTATGAATAGGACATGCTGGAGGGATAGATTCATAACCCAGAGGCTTCCCATGCTTTGGAACAAGATCCCAGTTCGTATTAGGCAGAGCCCTCACTGACTCTCTTCAAGAGAAATCTTGATGAGTGGATGGGAGATCGTAAGTTTACCCCAGGGGTCACATCTGCTTCACTGCTAGACAGGGGCACAGTAAACTAATTCTATTATATAAGGGGACCTTCATTGTGTCACTACTAGACACAGTATTCTCAATTTATTCTGTACATTTTTGTACCATTTCATGGGGTGGCAAATGCCACATCACTATGGCTAGGCTTACAAATGCCCCAGGGCAGATAGCCTAGTACTATACTATGAAACTATGAAACTATATGAGCCAAGTATTAACTAAGGATGTCCTGTAAATAACGTGAAATGGGTTCAGTTATCCGCCCCCTTCCTGAGATGATAGGCCTCATAGGAGGGGAAGATAGGGATTTGTGGATTTTAGAGAGACCATATAAAACTGGAATTTTAGGCAGGGGACTGTAAAATAATTAAGCATGTCAATTGATATATCATTCATTGTTTGTCGTTCATAAATACTAACATTAATATGACTTATACATCTTGTAATATCAGTATAAGTTATTCTTTTAAACCCATGTTCATCTGATAGTAACACATTCATAGAACATATATAATCAGAGACATTCATTTCCTTGTTCTAGCCTTTACTTAATGTATGGATAAGGGAAGGACCAGGGAGCTGTGACATCACAGCATGGGTAGGTTTTTAGGATGGTAGTGGTGATATCAGTTTGGGCAGGGAAATTGCCAGAAAACTAGCTGTATTCAGTGGCCTTGATAACATCAGTGAATTGGAGACTGCAGCAAGCTTTCCCAGGGTGGGACAAAAGTTTTTTGAATGGGAAACCACCACAGTACAGTAAGGTACTGTTCTAGTGGAGAGAAATAGTTAATTTAAAATATTTTAAATTCTATATTGTTGTTTATTCAAAACAGGGACAGTAAAGAGGGAGAAAAAAAAAACAGAGTAGTTGAGCATTTAATAATAGAATCCCATTGTTGTCCTTTAATCGTTCCAATAATAGACTTAAAATGTGAAATAAGCCCATTAAGGCTGCTACTGTGTTTATTGGCATGCCTTGCTTTTGAGTGCATGACCAACCTGAGTTGTGTTGACATATGTACACCCACAATGTTCACAAGGTTTGTTCATCGAATTACAGCTGCCATTGGCACTATAATTTTCTCACTGCAGGCCCTGTACTAACCATGAGCAGGTTTCTTAATTAGGTGCTCTTTTGACTCAGCACTTTCACTTTGTTAATTGTTTATGAACTCAGAGCTACGTCATATCCTGAAGGAAAACAGAGGCTGGTCCAGCTCAATCACGGTAAGAATCTTTCTGAATCTCACAGAATAACTTTTCTAGTATTTATTAAGTAATTAAGGTCTTATTGTGTACAAGAGAAAAAGAAGATTTCAGTATCATGACCATACTTGTGAAGACAGTTGTGATTCTTGTTTTACAGGCAAGTAGGAAAAAAGAGGTGGCTGAGCCAGCTTAAAAATATATATAATTAAAAAAATGACATACTTAAAGACAGTTTATTTAATTGAAGATATCCTACATTGGATGTCCGTAACATTTCCACAAGAAAAAATACTACTAGGTGATGTGAATGTCAATTGTTTGCACATAAACTGTAACCCCTTACATCTTTCATGAACTTATATGGTTGCACACAATTAATCACCCCACACATTATAGCAACACATCAAATTCTCTGTTAGACTGGGTACTAGTATCAGACCCTTGCAAATACTCCACCACAGGTACAATGTCAGACTCTTATTGATAATTTTCCAGTCTATACAGCCAGATATCTCATACAGCCAGTTAAACAGCATATTTATAAAACAACATGAAATCTGTCCATGTTTAACCCAGAAATGTTCATTACTACATTGTCATCTATTAAATGGAACTTACTAAAAATCCACCCCTTAGATGATGCTGTAAATGAATTCAATAAAACTTTTCTAAATATCCTAAATAGCCTTCCAATTCCTAGAAGAAGAGACTGAAAACAAATAATGCAACCTGGTAATCCAAAATGAGTAGAATGCTAATGCAGAATAGAGAAAAAGCATGGAAAGAAAGGCAAAATATAAAACACATCAATATCTTAAAAATTTCAGAATGCTTCACAATCATATTAAAAAGCAAATAAATGAAGACAAAAAACTGTACAATAATAATTTTCAAAATAATACTAAACACAACCCTAAAAAATGTTGGATTATCCATTAAAGAAATCTTACATCTTGCCAAAAATTCAACCCAACCCCTCTCCCAATGACTCATCACTTGAAACTGTAATACAGTTAAAGTCTTATTTTATAGATAGTGTAGCATCTCTAACCAAGGATTCCTTAACATCTAATCCCATCCCTGCCCAAAAGCCACATACCACTGCATCCACTTTCACCTTCAAACCTGTGCCCACATCCTGTACAAAACTACTCTAAACAAGCTTAAAATGTGCTGTTCTTCAGATGATGACCTTTCAAGTGCTTACCTAAAAATAGCAGCCAATAGCATTACCTATCCAGTCTCAATCCTTATAAATAGGTAAGTCCAAGAATCCCACAGTCCCTTTCCCTGGAAAAAGTCAAACATTATCCCTCTTCAAAAAGGAGGAAATTCAACAGACATTAATAAGTTTATACCCATAGCAATGTTATCTCCATTTGCCAAAATACTTGAAATATGTATTCAAAAACAATTGCTAGACTATCTCCAGCAGGACAGCTCCTATCCCCTACAGAATATGGTTTCTGTCCTTCCCATAATACTAGCATTGCCCTTCTAACTTATATAGATGCTCTCCATAAAGCTAGAGATAATGGCAGATTAGTTTTTTCCTTATTTCTAGACTTGTCTAAAGCCTTCAACACAATTTGTCACAGCAAGCTTCTACTTCAAATCTCCTCACTAGGTCTCTGTCAGCCCGGCCCTCTATGGTTCAAAAGCTACCTGTCCAACAGGTATCAGTCAGTAAAATGGCAATCCACGCTGACTCCTTACCTGCCAGTCACCACTTGTGTACCACAAGGCTCTATTCTTGGTCCCCTCCTCTTTAACATTTTCACCAACACCTTCTATGCATCATCACAACAGACCACCCTAATATAATACATGGATAGACATCTGACAACATGGTACACATCAAATAATTCCTCATTAAGCTTTAATGGACATTGAAACATGGCTTTGTAACTCACAACTCATGCTCAACCCTAAAAAGATCAAACAACTACCTTTTCCCCTAAATCCTTCTCTCATGAAAAAAAAAAAAAGTTAAAGTCCTCTCTCTTGATAATACAACCATTGACACCCCTTCTCATAGCAAACTATTAGGGTGACAGTGGATGATAATCTTACATTAGACCTGCATATACAAAATTAAGTAAGAAAAACTCATCAAACCTAGGGATGCTTTGTAGAGACAAAAACTTTCTCACGGACATAACTAAAACTACACTTGCCCCTACTTATCTCCTCCCCACTCTTCTTTATGGTGCTCCCATCCTTACTAATCTCCAGGATTCACAAAAAGTAAAACTTGAATAATGCTATAACAAAGTTGCTAAATCTGAAACAAATAGCCCTTTCAGAACCCACCACTGTATGGCATTGAAAAGTCTATATTACTTAGAACTTTCTCATCAACTAACATATACACAACGTCTTACCATGTATAAAATTATCCAGCATCCATCTGCCTGTCCAGCACTAAAAAACATTCTATACAACTATGTTCCGAATTGGTCATTGCAATCCAGTGACCAAAAACTCCTGTATGTCTACAAACCTAGCAAATCTGCTGGACATTATATGTACTTGTAGAAGGTTGCTAAGGCTTAGAACTCCTTATCTGTATCCACCAGGTCTATACCCTCCCTCTTATCTTTCAAAACCACTCTGAAAGACTTCCTAGCTAAAATCTGTCTCTGTTCTTGCTCAAAACCTGGATAAACTATATTCCTAAATATGAAAAAATACCTTTTCATGCCTTATACCCCCTTATTCGGCTTTCTTCACTTATTTTGTTACTACTATCAAATTATCTTCCCTGACTTTCTAAATAAACCATAAGCCTGTTTTTTCTCACTCCATGTTGCAATTCCTGTTTTTATTAGACGAACTTAACTTTAATTTCACTACAAACTGCCTAAAATTTCTCTAAATATTAAATGATTGGCATATAACTTGCATTGATTCTTAACCAATGTATTTATATTATGTCTAATTTGCTTCTACCCAGTCGGACTTTCATGGTAATCAAATGTCAGTAAATAAATAAACATGAACTTATCTGGCAATTGCATATCTGGTGTCTGAATTTTTTTGGATGCAGAGCTGATACATTTCTTTGCACAATTTGAAGTTAAATCCAATGAAGTGAAGAATTATATATCAGTCAATAAGTAATGCAGGTTTTCGAGATTATCCCCCAGATTTACTAATCTTCCATGTAGGACTAGTCTAGTCCTGCACAGAAGCGGCCGCTTAGGAGGAGGACGGCAGCGCGCCACACTTATTAATGAAGGTGCGCTGCCTGAGCTCCAAATCCTACAAGAAGCATGGACGAGTGCAGGGGGCGTGTCTGAGAGCAGAGCTCTCACAATATACATGCCCCTGCAATGAAGGACTGCAAAATGATTGTAAACAATGAGTGAGACTGCTCATAGATATATGTATATCCCCAGCGACATCCCCCCACATGTATAAAAGCAATACTGAAGATGAAAAATAAAAAAATGTAGGTGCGCGGGTTTGCCCATCGCTTAGCTATGGTTAATACAGGTGAAATAGCAGGAAGAGGATAAAAAGTAAGATATATGCAAATGAAGCAGTATAGCAATAGTGTAGTGGGCAGAGCATTCACCTTACAAACAGTGATTCCCGGTTCGAGTCCCCCTCCAGTACATTCCATTTTCCCTTCCAAATTACTGTCTATGATAAATATTTTTATTGCATAACCTAATAAATAACATATATTTCTGAACTGCAATTCTCATTTAATGTAGATGTGAAGAGTCAGTGTCATAATGTTGCAAAGTCCACAGATAATCACGTGACCCATACAGTATCACAGATACAAATGGAAGGTAAACTGTAATGAATGATAAGTCCATACATGTCATCAAATTCCCCACC